>NC_062204.1:2389322-2406822 GCF_912470025.1 Vespa velutina | reverse complement strand
TTATTATATAATTTTACGATTAAAATGGTATATATATATATATATATTTACAATTTTTTTTTCTAAATAATTTTTCTTTATAACAATAATAATAATAATAATAATAATAATAATAATAATAATAATAATAATAATAATAATGATAATGATAACGATAATAATTTTACAGATATTACACGTTGGCGGACAGATAGATGTGATGTGTCAAGAGATAGAGGACATGTTCGATCAATTTCAACAGGACGAAACGTCACGTTTGATAACGTTGAAATATTTGATATTTAAACACGATAGAATAATATTGTTTTCGAGTTACATAGAAGATATATTCACTTATATAGCCTTGTTACAATTTCTTTCTAATACCATGGCCATATGTTTCTCGGGATTTGTTATAATGATCGTGGGTACATATATATTTCTATTTTTTTTTTTTTTTTTTTTTTTTTTTTTTTTTTTTAATATTCAAATACGACGTAACATAAAGATATTTCTGTCTGTTATTTATTGACATTGACAAATGTTAATTTAATAATCTTTAAAAAGTCTATGGACACTAACGAGGCCGGTGCTGTATTAGGAAAAACTGTTCCATATTATATGATGATTAACATTGAAGCTTTTATTCTGTGTTATATCGGTGAATATCTCAGTTCAAAGGTGACAACATTTTATTAATATCTTCGTTTATTTATTTATTTATTTATTTATTATTATTATTATTATTATTATTATTATTATTATTATTATTGTATTATAATTGTACCGTCAATGTTAACGTTTTTAATGTTCATGTACGATAGTACTTTTTTTTTCGTTTGTAATTTTTTTCGATTTGTTTTGTTTTGCTCGTAGAGCCTAACTATCGGAGTAGCAGCATACAATTTTCAATGGTACGAATTAAATCCTAAAGAGAGTAAATACATCTTGTTGTTGATATTACGAGGACAAAAAAAATTGACCATCACTATTGGCAAATTTTTGGATTTGTCTTTGGAAAGTTTTGCCAGTGTAAGAAAAGATTTTAATTAATCTAAAATATATATAATTAATCTAAAACAAATATATATATATATATATATATATATAATATAAATTTTTTTAATATTTTATATTTTTAAAAAATGACAGAATAATTTTATATCTACATTCACGGATTATTATATTTTATAATAATATGTAGTTAATATATAAGATAATCGAATTAATTTGGAGATATTCTATACTCTAATAATAATAACAAAACATAATATATATATATATATATATATATATATATATATATATATATATAATCTATCTTTGATTTATAGATCTTGAAAGCTTCGGCATCTTATGCATCGGTGTTACACGCGATGTATTAAACACCAAAAAGAATTTCAATCTAGTTTAATAAAGATTTATCGTATATATATATATATGAAATAGAATAGAAGGACGATTAGCGATTAGACGTGGATCGACAAGAATGATAAAACTTTTCGTGAAAGGGGAGGAGGAAAAAGAAAAAAAAAAAAAAAAAATTGAAAAAAGGAAAAAGAAAAAAAAAGAAAGAGGAAAGAAGAAAAAAAGACATAGGACAAAACTTGAAATTATTAACCTCATCGCATATATAAGATAATGTTACTGTATCGGTGCTGGCACAGAAAACAAAGTTTTGCTTTATACCAATATAAATTTAAAAAAAAAGTGGTATAGTTAGTTGGAAAAAAAAAATAGTTATTTCCATTACATTCCTTTTATCAAATGAATGAAGTATTTTAACCAATGGGAAAAACTTCGATCGAACATCGACGATGACGATCAAAAAGAGAAGGAGGACTTGTGAAAGAGAAGGAGGAGGAGAAGGAGGAGGAGGAGGAAAAGGGAGGTGAAACGGGGGAGGGATGAACATATAGAAGAAAGTTCGCGTGTAAAGTTCACTTATAAGTTTTTGAATAATTCAATCAAATGGCTTTCGATCATCACTCATTCTCCCTCTCTTTCTTTCTTTGAATAAAGAGAGATAGAGAGAGAGAGAGAGAGAGAGAGAGAGAGAGAGAGATCATTATTACTTTTTTTCTATTTCTTTTCTTTTGTTTTTTTTTTCCATCTCTCTTTCTCTCTCTCTCTCTCTCTCTCTCTCTCTCTCTCTTTCTCGCGTTTAATGTAAGTCTTCAAGAGAAAAAAAAAACAGACATGGGATCATATAATCACGATATCCCATTAGATCTTCTTTTATATATATCACGAAAACCTGTAATCATCTTGATAAAGAATGATTTTCGTTCAACAACATACTCACACATATACGATTATACACGGATATACAGATTACTATATACGAATACAAGTATTTTATATTGCAAACTTTTCCTTACAAACGTCGATTGTTCGTTCGTTCGTTCGTTCGTTCATTCGTTCATTCTTTTTCTTCTTCTTCTTCTTCTTCTTCTTCTTCTTATTTCTTTTCTTTTTTTCTTACGTCGGAAATATTAAGAAAAGAAGTAGAAGGGAATAAGAAATAAGAATAGAAATAGAAGAGGAAGAATAAAAGCTACGTTGTTAGAAGAATAAAAGAGAAGTTTCGCATAGTGAGTTAGAATTGAGTTTATTATAAATATATCTGTTCGTGTAGGGGGCAAGAAAAAGAAAAAGAAAAAAAAAAAAAAAAAGAAAAAAAAAAGAAAGAAAGAAAGAAAAAAAAAAGGAAGGAAGAAAAAGAAAAAGGAGTCTTTTTCTTTTTTTCTTTTTTCTTTTCTTCTTTCTTTCTTTTTTTTTTTTTTTTTTTTTTTTTCTTTTTTAACATCCTTCAAGACAATTCGACGATTATCTTTGAAAAAAAAGAAGAAGAAAACAGAAAAAAAGGCGAAGAAAAGAAAAACAGAGGAAAAAGGAAAGAAAGAACGAGGGTTGGCAGGGGGGTAGGAGGAGGGGGGGGGGGAGGAGGAGGAAAAGAAATAGCCGTTTGATTGAACACGTTGACGATGATATCTACTAACGTCAGTCCGATAAATCGACTGGTAGAGTACAGTCTTCGTTTTATTGGTCTCTGGCCAGATTATTCCTACGTAATAGCTCATCGTTTCTTATGGATAATAACAATGTCTTTAACTCTTATCTTTCAATATTGGTACGTCATTGTAAATTTGAAATCCGACGATTTGCCAGATCTTATGGATTGCTTGAGTATAACAATGTCGAATACCGTGTTTTTCATTAAGTTAATTATACTCTGGATGAAAAATCGGTAAGTTATAATAAACGTGACATTAATAAATGTTCGTCGAACGAAATATTTTTCTTCTTCTTTTGTATTTCTTTTTATTTTTCTTTTTTATTTTTTCCTTTTCTTTTTTTTTCTCTACCTTGAAAGGATTTCGAATTTTTTTTTTTTTATTAATATATATATATATATATATATATATATATATATATAAATATTATTTACAGTGTCTTCGATGATATTTTGAAAATGATGATCAATGATTGGTTGGATTCCATTGATAAAAAGGAAAATCATGAAACGATGTCTAATAGGGTGAAACTGTCACAACGTTACTCGAGTTTCTTCGTTAGTTCTTATTCGATAGGGGTTACTTTTTTCTTATCTTTCGCATTGTTCACCCAAGAAAGACAGCTTATATTAAAGATGGAATTACCATTCGATACTACGAAATCACCGATCTACGAATTGATCAATGTAATTCAATTCATTCAAGAATTTATGGCAGCTTCGATGTCAAGTATGTTAAGTGCATTACTTGTCACCTTGGTAAGTATATAACATGATAAGAGAAAAATTTATTTATTTATTTATTTATTTTGTTTTTTTATTTTTGTTTTTTTTTTTTTTTTTTTTTTTTTTATCATAAAAAGGAAAAAAATACACGCGCGTTCGATGAATCTTCGATGAATTTGATTTATAAATAAATTCTTTTTTTTTTTTCATAATAAATCATATCTTATTAATCGTGCATAATTTATTGCATAATTATTGCAATAACTATGCAATATTGCATTTATAAATATATTAATATATATATATATATATATATTTTTTTTTTCTTCTCCTTTATTTTAATCTAAATTATATATATTAATCAGTCCAATGATTAAAAGAAAATTAATGAAAAATATCGTCATTTATAAATGTCAATTTATTTTTCCTTCATTTATAACGACATTTATTTATAACCTCAATAAATTTCATTTAATATTTAATATAAATAAATTTATTATGCAATTTATTATACACACACACACACACACACAAATTTTTTTGCTTATAATATCCACTCATTAATGGATCCCTTAAAAAATCATTTTAGATACTACACGTTGATGGTCAAGTTGAGATAATATGTCGTCAATTATCAAATATATCGTCGATCATTCGAAAAGGCGAATACGATAGTGAGATATTAAAAATATTGATATACAAACATCAAAAGATCATTGCTTTTACGGATAATATTGAAAATATATTCACGTATATAGCACTGATTCAATTCTTATCGAATACACTTGTTATTTGTTCCCTCGGATTTATGATAGTTACGGTAAATAAATGTCGACGAATATAATTAACAAAAAAAAAAAAAAAAATATCACGCGCACTTTATGCTTGTCTATGTTTAAAAGAAGAGAAGACGAACAAGAACGAAAAAAAAAAAAAAAAAAAAAAAAAAAAAAAAGGAAGACAAAAGAAGAAAGAAATGAAAAGAAAATTTTATACGAGGGAGAGAGAGAGAGAGAGAGAGAGAGAGAGAGAGAGAGAGAGAGAGAGAAATTTGTTGGCACGATGAGAATTAAAAGAAATTTCTTTTTGTTTTTTTATTTTTTTTATTTTTCTTTTTTTTCTTTTTCTTTTCAGTCTTTAGATTCCGATCAAAGAAACGTAATCTTAGCAAAAACTGTACCTTATTACGTTCTAGCAAATCTTGAAGCATTTGCACTTTGTTACGCCGGTGAATATCTAAGTTCTAAGGTGAGTACAAAATTTTATATATATATATATATATATATACATGGTGGATCGAGAGTTCATACGTAATAAAAAAGTGATCATAAGAATAATGATTATAATAATAATATTATTATTATTATTATTATTTTGTTTTATCCTTTTTCCCTTTCAAATCATAAAACTACAAGTTAAGTTAAGATTGAAAAATAAGCTTAGAAAAAAAAAAAAGAGGAAAGAAAAAACTAACAAACAAAATCAAAAAAGAATTAGCCTAAGAAGAAATCTTGAAAAAGAATGACAGATTTATCAAATCATCTTTAAGAACTTTTGATCCAATTAGAAAGTATTTTTCTTTCTCCCTTTCCTTTTTTTTTTCTTTTTTTTTTCTTTTTTTTTATTCAATCTGTATAATATGAAAAATATATAATATAAAAAAAGTCATATATATATACATATATATATATATATATATATATATATATATATATATATAGCACAGATATCGAGAAAGCAGCTTATCATTTGAATTGGTACGAATTGGATCCAAGTGATAGTCGATTTATATTGGTTTTAATGATCAGATCACAAAAACGATTTGTCATAACTACTGGAAAATTTATGAATTTATCATTGGAAGTGTTTGCAAGCGTAAGATAATTGACAATTATTATTTTCCTCTTTTATCTTTGTTCTTGTTTTTTTTCATTAATTTTATATCTGATATCAATTATTATAACAATTGCAAAAATAATTTTGATTGTAATAATTTGATCATTATATTTTCATTTTCAGATGTTAAAGGCATCTGGATCATACGTGTCGGTTCTTTATGCGATGTATTAAAGATTCATTTTAATTATAAATAACATCTTTCACGACTATATTTTAATATTGAGTTATACTCAGTAATATTGAGTATAACTCTAATCTAAATTACGAATGCTTATTATTAATAATTATTATATATTTATAATTATGATTTGTTTCTTTTTTTTATTTACTTATTTTTATTTTTATCAAATTATTATTAATTACGACTACGATAGAATTAATGAACGTTGAACTTACCTGGAAAATGATGTTGAAAATTTTGTTTAAAATGAATTTCAATTTGATATCATTTTTAAATTTTCTTCTATCTTTTGTTCTATTTTTTTTTTTTTTTTTTTTATATATATATATATATATATATATATATATATATATATATATATATAATCAATGAATTTAATCAGTGAATGTTGAACTCATCAAAAAAAAAAAAAAAAAAAAAAAGCGACGTTGAAATTTTAATTAACACGAAATTCAAATTATGATTTCCTACCTCCTCTCACCTCCCTCCTTCCCCTCCCCCCCTCTCTCTTTCTCTATTCTGTAAGATTTTTATCTGAAACAAAAAATGTTCCTCTTTACGTTCTTACTTCAGCAAAGAAAAAATAAGAACTAAGCTAAGCGATGAGTTTGCGTGTGACACGCATGAATATGCATTTGCATTATTAAATCGAATGATTTTCGACCCACGAAGGGTTCCCTCTCTCTCTCTCTCTCTCTCTCTCTCTATCTCTCTCTCTCTCTCTCTCTCCCCAATTTCTTTTACTTCTTATTTTATTTGTCTTCCATTTTTCAATTCTAAATCAACATAATAACATCTTTATTTTTTTTTCTTTTTCTTTTTCTTTTTCATTCTTTACAGGGTTTTCTTTTACGTTGGACTATAATCATGCTTGCAAAACTATCAATTTAATATAAGGAGAGAGAGAGAGAGAGAGAGAGAGAGAAAGGAGCGATGGGGGTATGTGTGTATGGTGAGGGGGAGGGAAAAACGAATAGACATCGTTTATGCAACAAATTTCATATCACTTCTGTTTCGTTTTGCTTTCCATCGGAGCTTCTACTTCTTCTTTTTCTTTTTATATGATCGAGAAACTGTTTTACCGACGGTGATAACAAAGGAAAGAAAAAAAAAAAATTAAAAACAAATAAATAAATAAATAAATAAATATCTAACATATGTATGTGTGCATTCAAAGTGAAAGTTTTCAATTATTGAAAATTGGATAAATAAAAAAATTCGATGTTACCTGTAAGCCCGATAAATCGTTTGCTCGAATTAAGTTTACGTTTCATTGGATTATGGCCCGATTATAATTACGCCATAGTTCATCGTATTATTTGGATATTTACGATGTCTATCACATTAATATTTCAATTTTGTTATCTAATAGAAAACTTACGTACAAGCGATTTACCAGGTTTGATGGATTGTTTAAGTATTACCATATCTAACAATTTATTATTTATTAAATTAATAATACTTTGGATTAAGAACAGGTATGTAAGCGTTATACTTGGTAAATAAAAATTTTTATATATATATATAATTAATTAATTTTTATTTTAATTATTTGTTATTATTTTCGTTATTTTTTGTTTTGTTATATTTCGTTATTTTTTTATTTAATTATTTCTTATATATATTTTTCTTTTATTTCAAAATTGAATCCCACCTTTCTTCATATTATTATTTTTACGCGCGCGTATGCATGTGCATGTGTGTGGGTGTATTTAATTAATTTTTAGTTCAATCATTTTTATATGATATAATCTATTTTAAAAAATTAAATATATATATATATATATATATATATATATATATATATATCAATTTGAGTGAATACTTTTATTTTCTCTTTTAATGCTTCGATTAATAATTTTTTTATTTTTTTTTTTCGTTTTATCAATAATTTATACGATCCAATCAATGATTGTTTTCTTCTTTTGTCAGAGTATTCAGAGAGATTTTAACAATGATGACGAACGATTGGAAAGAGTGCCTAATCGAAAAAGAAAATGTTGTAACGATGATGAAAAAAGTGATATTATCACGTCGTTATTCGAACTTTTTCGTTGGTTCTTATTCCTTAGGGGTAACATTCTTCCTTTCGTTTGCTCTATTTTCAAAAGAAAAACAGCTGTTACTTAAAATGGAATTACCATTCAACGTTATGATATCACCGATTTACGAGCTCGTCAATTTTGCACAATTTCTTGAAGAATTCATAGCTGCCTCTACGTCGGGTATGACGAACGCTTTACTCGTGACCTTGGTGAGAATAATTTTTTTTTTTTTCTTTGTAATTAATTATTAAGAACAATGATATTATTTCTTTCCTTTTTGTTTTTCTATTGTTCCTCAAATGATTTTTAAAAATTATTTTTATATTGTATCGTTTCATTTCTTTTTTTTTTTTTCAATTTAATTTTCTAGATACTCCATGTAGACGGTCAAGTGGAAATAATTTGTAAAAAATTTTCAGAAATATCGAAAATGGCGAAGAATCATTTGTCCTGTAAAAAAACGTTCGAATCATTGATTAAATGTCATCAGAGGGTTATTACGTTCGTTGGAAATATCGAAAATATATTTACTTACATTGCATTGATGCAATTTCTTTCGAATACTTTGGTGATCGGATTATTGGGTTTTTTAATCGTCACGGTGAGCTATATAAACATACACACACATATATATATATATATATATATATATATAAATCAAGATTATAAAAAAAAAAAATTACTGAAAGATATTCTCTGATAAAAAGTCACTAGATTCTGAACAAAGGTCCGTCATATTGGCTAGGACAATTCCCTATTATATTCTAGTGAATTTGGAGGCTTTCGTTCTCTGTTTTGCTGGGGAATTTATCAGATCCAAGGTAAATAATTTTTGTTAATAATAATAATAATAATAATAATAATAAATTTTATAAAAAGTAATTTTACCAGCTGTTTTTTTGTAATTTTATTTTTGTAATTTGAAAAAAGAAAAAGAGGAAGAATAAGAATTTGGCATTTTGAAATTATAATGGGTTTTGAAAAAAAAAAAAAAAGAAGGAATTGCGTTTAAAAATAATCCAGAAAGAGATTTGATCTATCCGTAGGAACTTTTGTTCTAATCTATATTAGATTAGAGATATCGTTGATTTATTTATTTACTTATTCTCTTTCTTTTTTTCTTTTCTTTTCTTTTCTTAATTTTATTATTATTCACATTTTATTTATTTATTTATTTATTTATTTATATACTTATTAATTAATTAATTAATCAATTAATTTTTTTATTTTCATAGAGCATAGCCATCGAGAAAGCAGCTTATGAATGTAATTGGTACGAACTTGATCCGAATGAAAGTAAATCTTTATTGTTCTTAATGATCAGATCTCAAAAACGATTTAAAATCACCGCGGGCAAATTTATGGAATTATCATTGGAAGGATTCGCACGAGTAAGATTTTTCGAAAATATAAATTGACTTTCTTTAGATTTTATTAATTAATATTAATTTTCATTTTTGTTTCACTTGTTTATATTCATTTGTTTATATTTCATTTGTTCGTTTGTCTGTTATAGTTGTTAAAAGCCTCAGCCTCATACGTCTCTGTACTTCATGCGAGTTATTAAAATTGTTTTTTTATCTTTTCATTTTATATAGTAAATACATATATACTTACACAGATAAACATGAATATATGTGTCTGTATATATACAAAGAGAATATTATTAAAGTTATTATATATATAATCAGTAAATAATAATTTTATATTTTATTCTCTCTCTCTCTCTCTCTCTCTCTCTCTCTCTCTCTTTCTCTCCTTCTTTCTATTTATATTTATTAAAAAATAATAAATAATAAGTATGATTATTTTTCATATAATATAATACATGTATATATCGAGAATGATTCGACTTGTTTGAACAATACAATGACGTTTTTAGAACGTACGTATATAAATATTAAATGAACATTCGGTGTTGCATGCTGTCTGACAAACTTGATTTCAGGGGATTCCCTTTCTTAAATATTTGAAGAGTATAATTTTACTCTCTTCGTGCACGATCTCAACAACGAATTTATTATTACATATATACATAGGATATCTATCCATATCTATGTACTTGCATATATTGGTCAGTATATATTTCTTATATACTTATAATCCCATTTCATATAGTCCATTATTTTTTGTTTTAATTTTATTCATTTTATTTCAATTTGATCAAAATCGATATATATATATATATAAAGAATGCATAAAAAATAATATATATATGTATATATATATATAATAATATATAGAGGTTTGGCTAAAAGTTATTAGGAAAAAGAAATTAATTTAAAAAGTTTCGAGAAATTAATTTACAAAAAAAAAAAGAAGAGAAAGAAAAAAGAAATTACTTATAAACTTCTGAATCACTCGTTCTATATTCAAATATTTATATATTACTTTATATATTATATATATATACTATATACATATATATATATATATATATTAATAATAATAATATAATATTTCACAGAGAATATTTTTATCAATCCAAGAGACATTAATCCAAAGCAATAATTTGAGATGTTACACTTGTATATATATATATATATATATATATATATATATATAAAAAAAAAAAAAAAAAAATTACAAAAAAGGAAAAGAAAAGAAGAAAAAGAAAAATAAGAAAGAAAGAAGTACAATAGCAGGTTCATTATTTCACAATTTCTTTTTTTTTCTCTTTTTTCTCTTTCGTTGCTTACTTAACAAAAGCAAAAAAAAAAAAAAAATAAAAAAGAAAGGAAAAAAAGGAAGAAAGAAAAATAAATAAATAAATAAAAAGAAAAAAGAAAAAAAAAGAAAGCAAGGAAAGAAATGAAAAGAAAAAGAAATTACAATTTTCCTTCGAGCGATCATATATTCTTCCGATTTTTTTTTCTCTTTCCTCTTTTTTTTTTTTTTTCTTCTTCTTCCTTTTCTTCTTCTTCTTCTTCTTTCCTTCTCTCCGACGATTTCTATACAAAATAGAAATATATATATATATATATATATATATATATGTATATGTATATGCGTGTATTATACGAAAAATGTCCGAACATTACATATTTTAACGATCATTTCTTTCTCTCTCTCTCTTTCTCTCTACAGTACGATCAAGCATAATGTTCACTATCTTCTATCTATGTATATATATATATATATATATATATATATATAAAAAGAAAAAAAAAAAAGATACTAAGAGGACTAGACACGTCTACCGGAGCTCCTTCGTATTTAATATTTTATTCGTAATATTATACTTAACCATCGCATTTTTTATTTCGAGCTTTCTTCGCTGTTTTTTCATCATTTGAGAAAACTTTGTTTTATGTTGAAAGTATGGAGTTTTCGATGAATAATGCAATAGCTTGAAATTGCAGAGAAAAAGAAATAGAGAGAGAGAGAGAGAGAGAGAGAGAGAGAGAGAGAGAGAGAGAGAGAGAGAGAATGAGAAAAAAAGAGAGAGAGAGAGAGAGAGAGAGAGAGAGAAAATGATCGATAAACTGTGTTGGTTTGGTGTGGGACAACGTGCGACGTGCGCATTTGAAAAAAAAATAAGAAAGAAAGAAAGAAAGAAAGAAAGAAAAAAAAGTAAAAGAACAAGAAAGAAAGAAAGAAAGAAAGAAAAGAAAGAAAAGAAAAAAAAAGACCATCTCTTAGGATAAGTATAAATCACGATAACGTTCAGTATCATTGAAATCATTCAACGATAAAGAAGGTAGAAGTAGTAACAAAAAAAAAAAAAAAAAGAAGTAACTTAACAGGCAACTATTTCACGTGCGTTTTATCTTACGATCGGCTGATTGATTCTTTCTAATATTTTAATTATTTTCAAAATAATGTCGTGTATATAGTTATTATTATTTTATATATGTATATATAAAGAAAGAGAGAGAGAGAAAGAGAGAGAGAGAGAGGGAGAGTGAGACAGAGAAGAAAAAAAAAACAAAAAGAAAGAAAGAGAAGACGAAGAAGAGATAAAATGTTGACAAGTACAATCGGTCCAGCTGTACAATTAGGATTACGTTGTGTTGGAGTATGGCCTAATTCTATGATGATATTTCCACGAATCTTTTGGATCGTGACAGTATCCCTCGTACAAACTTTTCAATTTCGTTATCTATTTGCACATTCGGGATTCATGGAACTTATGAGAATAATGGATAGCGTCAGTCTTACTTTGGCATACACGATTACCATCTTGAAACTCTTCGCTTTTTGGATTAATTATAAGTAAGATTTTATGTTAATATATGTCTACTTTATATATATTTGTAATATGTACATTATTTATTTATTTACGTATATATATATATATATGTATGTATGTATGTATGTATGTATGTGTTGATCATTGATGATTGATATCTCGTATCGTTTGTTATTTATTGAATTTTTTTTTCTCTTTCATTTCTTTCCTACTTTTTTTATTTTTTTCTTTTTTTTATTTTTACTTTTTTTTTTTTTTATTTTTATTTTTATTTTTATTTTTCTTTTATTGGAACGATCAAGCTATCCCCATTTGTGTTTGCTTGTGCGCTTGTCTTATTTATATAATTGTATTAATGTCTAATTATTACGTATACTTGTGATCATGTGAACGTGCTTTTACGTTTATTTAATGATGAAATTATTTTCTATGTAACAAAAAAAAAAAAAAAGAAACAAAAAAGAATTTTATAAAAATAATGTATTAAAATATTTTCGATTTTATTATCCATTCGTTTATTTATTTATTAATATTAATTTATTTTTTTTTTTTTTTTTGTTAATTGTTCTGAAGACAAAGAGAAAAAGAGGGAGAGAGCAAGAGAGAGAGAGAGAAAGAGAAGAAGAAATTATTTTTTAATTATTAAAAAATATATCAATAATTTTGTTAATTTTTAAGATTTTATTTTTTCAAACATATCTCGTGATATCTATCGACAATGATACAGATTATATATAACTATTTATGATTATTAAATGAAATTCAATGTTTTTTTTTTTTATATATCATATTAATTTTATATATATATATATATATATATATATATATATATAAATTAAAAAGTTTTAATTATAATGAATATTAAATTGATTATTGTGTCTGTATGCGTTAATGATAAACACTTTCTCAAATATTTCATAACATTTTAATATATAACAATTGAAAGTATAATATGCTTTAAATATAAACTCGAAATGAAACTCAATTCCTTCCAAATGATATAAAATTGCAATTGAAATACTATTTGTCATTTCTTTTTGTCAATACTTTTTGTCATTGTAAATATTTAAATTAAAAAAAAAAAAAAAGAAGAAAAAAAAACGAAACGTACAAACAAAAAAAGAAACAAAAAAAGCAAAAGACAGAAGGAAGAAAATCGTTAATTGAATTGATTATTAAAAGTAATGAAAATATTAAAAAGAAAAGAAGAAAAAAGTCAAAGAAAAAAAAGATTATTATGCATTAATGATTTAATTTAGCACATTCCACGAGATCTTGGAAATGATGAAAAATGATTGGGAGAGATCTATGGACATTAAATGTGGCCATAGCACTATGACAAGTAAAATAATATTGGCTCATCGTTTTTCGAATTTAATTATCAGCGTTTATTGCATTTCTGCATTCTTTTACGCAACTGGTACATTCATTATCGGCGACAGTAATTACGACGAGGGCGAGGAACGTGAGCTTTTACTGAAGATGATTTTACCTTTTAACAGCAACAAGTCGCCGATATATGAAATTGTTATAATAACGCAATTTTTTCATCAACTTTTAACAACAGCTGTGGCAGCCGTTTTGAGCTCTCTGATTGTTGCACTGGTATGCAATTCTTTTATTTATATATTTATTTATAAATTATAATAATATTAATTACAATTTTTATATTATTATTAATTATTATTATAACAGTATAATTTATTACATTATTTTTGCACTTATTTATTAATTTATTATTTATTTTGTGAATTATATATTATTATTTTTTCATTTCTTTTTCTTTTTTCCTTTTCATGGTGTTAAGAGATTTGATTGTTATTTATTGAAAGAAAAAAAAAAACAAAAAGAAAAAAAAAACAAAAAAAAAAAAAAAAAAAAAAAAAAAAGAAAAAAAAATGAAAAGAAAAATATTTATTCTCACAATTAATTCCATTTATCTTACATTATAATTTTTATATAAACGTTTAAAAGAAATTATTATTATTTTTATTATTATTATCATTATTATTATTATTATTATTATTATTATTATTATTATTATTATTATTATTAAAATATTTAATATAAGCAGATATTAATTTTAAATATCATTATCTTTTAGATACTACATCTTGGTGGTCAGGTTGACATACTCTGTGAAATGTTATTACGCATGAATGAAAAGGACATAGAAGGAAATTTGTCTCTGACCATATTGAAAACAGCGATTGCAAAACATCAAAGGATCATCCTATTCTCGGATAATATAGAATCCCTTTTCACATACTTCAGTCTCATGCAATTCATGTCTAATATACTTATCATTTGTTGTCTTGGCTTTATGATCGTTACCGTAAGTACCATTTGATTATTTATATACAAAAAAAAAAAAAAAAAAAAAGAAAAAAAAAAAGAAAAAAAATTCAAACGACAAAATTAAAAATATACATTTGCGTTATTTAAATAAATAAAACAAGGAATGTATATATATATATATATATATATGTTGAAAAAGAGAATGATAAAGAAAACAAGGAAATAGAAATATAAAAAAAATCAACGAATATATATATTTATATTAAATGCGTCGCCATAAAAATAGATTTACAATGAATTGAAAGAAAAAACTTTTGTTTAATGCAAATGACGTCGATGGGATGGGAAAGGGGGAGGGGGAGGTAGGTAGGAGGGTGAATGGTCGGTGGTAGAAGGGGGCAGAAGAACGAAGAGAAAATTGCAAATGCATTTAATGTAAATGTCGTGCGCGTACAAGAAATAATACAACGAAGAAAAAATTTTTCAAATGCATTTAGCATTTAATGCAAATGTTATTCAACATAACATGTATTTTTATAAATATAAATACATATATACATATATATATATACATATATATATATATAAAGAAAAAAAAACCTAGAAAAAAGAAAATACAAATGAATGCAAATGTATTTAATTCAATATGTAGTTTTATTATAAAATTAAAAAAATACATATACATACATACATACATACATATATATATATATATTTTAAATTCCTCTTTCAATAACATGTTAATAAATAAATAAATAAATAAATAAATGATATTAAATAATAATGAGATATACAATAAACAAGAAAAAATAGAATAATAATGCGAGAAGAAAAAAAAGTTACGATAGGGAATATAAAAAAAAAAAAAAAAAAAAGAAAGAAAAAAAGAAACAAGAAAAGAAAAGAAAAGAAAAAGAAGAAAACGTACAAACATTAAGAAATGGATAAATAGACAAACCAAATGAATAAAAAGGAAAAAAAAAAAAAGAAAAAAAGAAAGAAAGAAAGAAGAAAAACAAACAAACAAACGAACGAACAAACGAACAAAAGAAATAAATAAACGCAATTTGATTATAGTCAATCAGCGAGGGAGAAATCGAAGCGGCGAGGCTGACAAAGTCGATACTATTCTACGTGGCGATCGTGATCGAGGCCTTTGTCATCTGCTTTGCAGGAGAGTACGTCACTGCCAAGGTCGGAGCCAGACACGATCGATTCGACGCGATTCGTCTGTCCTTTTCTACTCTTTTCCTTCATATAGTTCTCTCTCTCTCTCTCTCTCTCTCTCTCTATCTCTCTCTCTCTCTCTCTCTCTCTTTCTCTTTCTTTTTCTCTCTTTCGTCGTGTGAAAACGAAACGAAACGAAACGAAACGATACGAAACGAAACGAAAACAAAAAACAAAAAAATAAAATAAAAAAAAATAAAATAACTAAAAGACAAAAAGAGAAAAAAAAATCTATATATATATATATATATATATCTTCATTATATTTATAATATAATATATATTTGTTTATTTTCAGGGTAAATTAATCGGCGATGTTGCATACGAATCAATATGGTACGATTTAAGGCCAAACGAGAGTCGATTGTTACTATTGGTTATATTACGATCGCAAAAGAAATTAACTATAACGGCTGGAAAGATAATCGAACTATCATTGGAACGTTTCACTGCTGTAAGATTATCATTTAATTATTTTAATATCAAAAGGTCTGTTTAATACTTTCTTTTCTTTTTTTTTTCTGCTTTTCTTTTTTTTTTTTTTCTTTTCTTTTTTTGTTTTTGTTTTCTTGTAATCTGAATCTTTTTGAGACCCTCCGTGCAATTATTCATCATTCATACTAACACGATAATCCCGAAAGTACGAGCTTTATTTTGCAATTAATCAAATTTATACTTGCGTATATATATATATATATATGTTTTTTTTTTATTTTATTTATTTATTTATTCATTTACATTTTTTTTTGTTCTTCATTCTTTTTCTTTTAATGCATCTTATGGTAAATTACGGCACTATGATATATAATTAATTTTTCATTGTTGGCTCGTTTTTTTTTTCTTTTTTTCTTCGCCCCCCCCCTCTCTCTCTCTCTCTATTCGAAATATATAATTGAAAATTATGTTTGTTTTAGATTATAAAGGCCTCGGCATCATACGTGTCCGTTCTTCTTGCGATGTATTAATCAGCTGATATTAATAATAATTATTACTACGTATGTAATATACACATATATATATGTATATGTATATATATATATGTGTGTGTGAGCGTGAATATGTGCTCAGGTGATGTTTTACAAAATCTAATTATGTATCGTCTAAATTATGAATTTAATAGTCGTATTTAATTTTCATTTGAAACAAAGGAAAAGAAAAAAAAAAAAGATAATAATGCAAATACTTTGATTACAAAATGTTACATGGATTATTACATTAGATATTTCCTGTAGAAATATTTATAACGTTTGAATAGATCGTAGATAAAATTGAATCTTATTATTTTACTTCTTCTTTTTGCTTTTTTTCTCTTTTCCTTTTTTTTTTTTCCATACAACAAATTATAAAAGTTAATATTCTGACAATATATCGTCATATCAATCACGTCGAAAATTAAATAATTCTTGAATGCGTAATTATTTCTAATAACTTGATTCTAATTAACCCAAAAAAAAAATATATATATATATATATATATATATATATATATATATATATATATACATAACTCAATGTTAAATATCAATAATTATTATTACGACTTAATAATACAAACAATTTTTAAATTAACGATTTCAATAATTCTAATCTTGTATATCTATTTCTAATAATGGGAATGCTTTTGAAATAATCCAAAGAAAAAAGGAAAGAAGGAATTAAAATTAAACGAATGTAAAAAAAAAGAAATAAAAAAAAAAAAAAAAAAAGAAAAAAGGAATAAACAAATAATCAGAAGATAGATAAAAATCGAATCATTATCATAGACGTGAATTGAAATAATATTATTAATAAGTACAATACGTACGGGAACGAACAATTCTATAAGGAGATACCATTAGATATTGTTTTACGCAACGTTCGTACGTCACGTTAAATTATTATCTCACAGATTTATATAACTAATGCTCGTAGTACCGTGTATATATACATATATATAT
>NC_062204.1:2379322-2381822 GCF_912470025.1 Vespa velutina | reverse complement strand
AAATAAAAAAATAATATAAGAAAAAAAAAAAAAAAAAAAGAAAAGAAAAGGAAAAAAAAATGGCGAAAAAACTAAAAAAGAAAAAAGAAAAAGGAAAAGAAAAACGACGAAGAATCCTATGACGGATAAGTCATTCGATTTTTTTCATTCACGCGTCATTGGGATTATATGGAAAGAACCATATAACCCCATAGAATATAGTTCATAAAGTACGAACAAGTGAGATAGAGAAAGATAGATAGAAGAAAAAGAGAAAGAGAACGAAAGAAAGAAAGAAAGAGAGAGAGAGAGAGAGAGGGAGAGAGAGAGAGAACGATATTATGCTAAAGGATAGAAGGGTGCTTTTGGTTAGCGTAATTTTCTTTTTTTCTTTTTTCTTTTTTTTCTTTTTTTTTTTTTTTTTTTTTTTTCCAAAGAACCTCGAACTAGCTACGGTTGCATGAGCAGAAAAAAAACGAAGAGAGAAAGAGAGAGAGAGAGAGAGAGAGAGAAAGGAAAAGAGGATCGTTGATCCGATCCATTGTTAAAAGCCAGCTGATGTCGTCGCGTGCCAGTTGCGTGCAACTAACCCCCTTTCATAATCTCCCTCTCTTGCCCCTCCCCCCACCCTACCAACATTACCAAAGCACTCTACTTACCGCACACCCCTTTTTCTCGTACATATTATTTTCAAGTTTGTAACATTGGTCGTCTTTTGCACTCGTTATGCTAATTTTTATATACGATATTTATTCTCTCTCTCTCTCTCTCTCTCTCTCTCTCTCTCTCTTTCTATTTTACTCTTTTCATTGACCCCGTCGTTCCCCATCTCTTTCCTTTCGTCTCTTTTATTCTCTTTCCTTTGTCTTCTTTTCTCTCGAGAATCCTTATATATTTCTTTCTTCTTTATTATCCCTTTTTACTTATTTATTTTATCCTATTTTATTTCCTTACTTTTTTTTCTTTTCTTTTTTTTTTTTTTTTTTTTTTTTTTTTTTTCTTCTTTTTTAATTTCTTTTCTCCGAATTATATACTTAGGTCAACGTAACACGAATTCTATTCGTTGTTGTTAATCTACTGCAGCAAACTCCACCCCCTCCCTCTACCCATCATCAACCATCCTACCATCTACCAAACAATCCATTTCTCTTTGAAAATTATTCGGGTGTGTCCATTTTGTTCTATTGTTTGAGAAAAAGGGATAGATAGAGAGAAAGAGAGAAAGAGAGGGAGAAAGAGAGAGAGAGAGAGAGAGAGAGAGAGATTTACCTTCTTTTTCTTTTCAATATGTATGTATGTATGTATGTATGTATGTATGTATGTATGTATGTATGTATGTATGTATGTATGTATGTATGTATGTATGTACGTATCTAATTGATTCCTTCTACCTAATCTAATATCAAACGTTTCGTCATGAGGGTCGTCATGTTAACGTGACTAACACGTTTCACAATATTGTTGTTCCACTTTTTTTTTCATTGATAATTAGCTTTTTCTTTTATTTTAATTTTGTTTTTATTTTTCTTTATTTTTTGTTTTCTTTTTTTGTTTTCTTTTTTCTTTTTTTTTTTTTATTTCTTGAAACACATGAAATTTCATCTTACGCTTGGACATGAGTGGAGAGAGAGAGAGAGAGAGAGAGAGAGAGAGAGAGAGAGAGGGAGAGAGAGAGAAAGAGAATGTATTTACGTATTAGAAAAGAATAAATTTTTTAATTCCAAACTTGTTAGAATCGTTTAAGATAATTCATTGATTTCTTTTTTTTCCTTTCGTTCATATAATTATTGGATTATCATTAAATCGTCATCTCGACATCTTTAGTAATACTTTACACGAGTGAAATTTGTATAATTTATTTTTTGTAATTTTCATTAACGTTAACTTAATTTAATGATAATACGTATAATATACTATATATATATATATGTGTGTGTATATATTTTTATATTTTGTTTTTAATTTATCGTTCTTCCATTAAAATTATTATTCTCATAAAAATCTATACGTACATATGTATAACATTACCATTATCAATCGAGAGAATCGAATCGTTTTAATTGGGGTGGACTGGACGATCGTATGTTAAGTCGATGGATTATTCGTGAAATTTTGGTACACCCAGTATTGTCGTGAAGCCATTAAGGACCTTGGGGTCCCGATGGTGGCGCGCACGCGTGGCCTCTCTACTTATGGCAGATGGCATGAGGCCCGTGTGTCAGGCAGCTGCAACTTTTAGAGATCATGTGTGTGTGTGTGTATGTGTGCATACACGCACACAACATGCATATGCATATATATATATATATATATGTATGTATGTATGTATGTATGTATGCGATCGATCAACAGAGAGAGAAAGATATATATATAGTAAAATTAGAGCGTGACGGATAGAAGCAAGCATACATTTGTATTATAGGAGACCAACGAAAAGCTTTATTAAAAAGGGGGAGTGTCGAGGAAGGCCCCATGATTTGGGTCTTATAACGTCAATGAAAAATTCTATTCTAGAATAGGA
>NC_062204.1:2364322-2371822 GCF_912470025.1 Vespa velutina | reverse complement strand
TCTCTCCTCCTGTTAGAATTCTAAAGTGTTATGGCAAACAAGTAGGGATCCAAGTTTATGCGTTAAATCATTAGCATAATTTTCATCGAAGAAGAAATACAACGTTCTTCCCTATGTTTATTTATTTTATGGATCTCAACGTTCAAAGATTATAATAATATTTAACATATTATTTATTTGACGATAAGAATCTAAAGTGTGAAAGGTAAGTCTCGACGAATTTTCTTTTTTCTTTTTTTTTTTTTTTGTTTCGTTTTTTTTTCTTCCTCTTCTTCTTTTAAATTGTTTTCTTTTCCTTTCTTTTTTTTTTTTTTTTTTTCCTTTCTTTCTTTAGATTTTTTTTCGTTGCCTTCATCTTTTTTTCAGATATTTCAGATTTTCTTTTTTCTTTGTTCTTTTCTTTTTTTTTTTTTTTTTTTTTTAAGATGGTCGTCGTGAAATTTTGTAAAATTTTACTTTTATCAATTCGAAATTATTTCTCTTAATTTTTTGTTTTTTTTTTTTTTTTTTTTTTTTTTTTTTCTTTTTTTGTTTTAACATCGTAACAAATTGGCGTTGGAAAAAAAAAAAAAGAAGAAAAAAGAAAAGTAAATTTGATTGTCGTTGAGAAATTGTAAAAAAAATTTTTTGATATCACAAAATTCGTCTTCTTTCATACGTTCTGCAAAATTTTTCTAAATTTTTCTACTATCTCAAAATTATCATTATTATTATTATTATTATTATTATTATTATTATTATTATTATTTTCTTCTTTTTTTTTTAGACGTTGTAACAAGTCGATCTCGAAGATACAAAATATATATATATATATATTTATTATTGCTATTGGAGTTATTTGGATTATAATTTCATTACCTCAAATTCATGTTTCATGTGTTCATTGCCATCATGACAGACGTAAGCAACACTATGATCGGGTTTTACTTTAGCCGGTAAAACATCGCCGTTATGTCTGGCACGTCCAACTACAAGATTCATGCCATCTAAATCTCTACCAATTGTTATCATATTTGGTTGCCAATGACATCTTTCAGGACCATGAGGATAATGTACCCATTTGTATCCTAAAAAAAAAAAAAAAAACGTCCAAAGATTATTTATTCTCTCTAAAAATTTTACAACAAATCAAACGATACGATATCAATTAAAAATTATTTATTTCATTCATAGAAAATTATTTATAGGATGATATAGATCTATATCTATCGATCGATAAGAGATTTATCTCAGATAAATAAAATTAGTGACGGATGTCAAATGTAAAAATCGAGAGAGCGAGAGAGAGAGAGAGAAAAAGAATAAATAAATAATCTAATCGATATGTAAATTATTGAAAATCGTTTATTCGATCGAACGTTCTAAAGAATAATTTTTTTTATTCCTTTTTCAAACATCATTTGCAATAAATGTCAAGTATGAAAAATTTTAAGAGAGAGAGAGAGAGAGAGAGAGAGAGAGAATGACACGTGAATTTAATGTATCATTTAATAGATATTAAAAATTTGTTAAAAGGCAAATTTTTAATTATATAGCGCGTTAAAAAATTTTTCAATGAAGAAATTCTTTTACCTGGCATTTTCTTTCGTTGATTTATTTATAATACGTTATGTACACTTTATTTATGTGTATATATATATATATATATATATATATATGTATATTTTTTTTCTCTATTTTATTATTATTCTCTTGTTATTATCTCTTCGTTATTTTACTATTAAGGAGAATTTTTTTCTTTTCTTTTTTTTTTGTCCTTTTTTGTTTTTTTTTTTTTTTTTTTTTTTTTTCCTAACGTTAAACGAGTACCGAAGCGTATTTTATGAGAGTAACTTATGACGGTCTGGGCGTAACTGAGATCAAAATCATATGGCATAAACGTTTCAAGCGCTTTATCTAAAGCTGCCTTATCTCTATTTCGCTTGTACTTAATCGTTGAGTTGAGTTACATTACGAAACAGTATATAATTCTACTTTAGTCATCGATTATATTTCTTTGTAAGCGTAATTCACTTCTCCGAAAAGCTTATTGAACGTTCAATCAAATATAAGATATACAATACAAATTATATCACGCGATAAAAATAAACAATCTTAGTGTTAAAATTGTAATAATAAATTATTTTTATTATCTTATTGTAATTTATAAAAGTACATTTATTATTATACGTTTATATTGGACATACATATTTACGTACATATATGTGTATGTGTTTGTATATGCGTGTATATTAAAATAAAAGATATAATATCTAATGGAAATAAAATTTTTTTTAAAATTTGTACTTTATATTTAATAAAATTAATCTATTTTATTAAATTCTTAAATATATATCATATATAAATATATAAACAGAGGTCAACATTTTTTTTACGTTGAACATATTTAATTGTCCAAAGAAAAAAAAAATAAAAGAAAAAAAAAAAGGAAGAAGAAAAATAAAAGAACAAGAAATTTATAGTTATTATTTTTAAGAAGAATAGAGAGAAAAGGAAAAAAGGAAAAGAAGAAAAAGAAAAAAACAATTGATTAATAACAAAATAACACTTATATGTATGCATATGTAATATATCTCTTTTATGTACGTATCGTACATTGTACATACATATGTACGTACATAAATATCAAAGAAAGATCGCACGTAATGAACGTGATGGTTTGATTTAAAAACAGCGAACGTCCGACGATTCGATTTAAAGTCAATCTGGATTAATTGCATAATTCGTTGCGCACCGATGGATTACGTTGCGAGATAATTTCATTCGCTTCACGGTAGGCGAGGCAGAATGATTAAGGGCATCTAATGCGTGTGTGCTCGAGGCAGTCGATGAACTGACTCTCGCGATTAATAACGAAAAATCTAATTATTTCTAACGATTGACATTCTCTTAAAAATTCAATTCTTTCTTTTCTTTTCTTTTTTCTTTCTTTCTTTCTTTCTTTCTTTCGTCTTTCTTATTTCTCTTCTCAAACTTTTTTCAACCATTCTCATCGAATTGAAAAGCAGTATTATTCTTTTTTTCTTTTTTTTTTTTCTTTTTTTTTTTGATAAACACATTCGATAAAATTTTTTAAACGACAGATCTATTAATTTCTAACGATTCTTATTCTTCGATTAAAAAAATAAAAAGATAAAAAAAAAAAAATTGAAATATAAACCAACTGATTAATAACGAAAAATCGAACGAATTGAAAAAAAATTTTATTATTGTTTATTTAAAAATCTTATTTTTTTTTGTTTGTTCTTTTTTTGTTTTTTTTTTTTTTGTTTTTTTTTTCTTTTTCTTTTTTTTTAAATTTAAAAAGAATTCTTATCTATGGAATACACGGTATATGTCTGAGTTAAATATATAAGAATAGATAAAATTGAATAAACATTATCGATATGGTCTTTAGCTTAAGTATCGCCAAGTTTCATGGAAGACAAAGATAAGATCGTACGATCATCGATCATGTGTCGACAGATAGATCATTGTACCAAATCGAGCCTCTTATCGATAATACCGATAGATTGATGTACGTTTCTATGTACTTACATATGTATACATATATATATATATATACATGTGTATGTGTGTGTGTATGTGTGTCTAATATGTGTATCATGATTAAACATAGAACTTTTGAAGTAGGTATTACGAATCTAAGAAAATTATATTTATTGCCGATGACAAATGAAATTTTTGAATTATTAATTATTAATTATAAGTATTATTAATAACTATGAATAATTCGATCTATTCGGTATTATTTCTTTTCTAATGAGCTTTCTAATGTCATGATCATATATAAGAATCTGTATGTTTTATTTCTTCATTCTTTCTTTTTTCTTTTTTCTTCTTAAAAAAAAATAATTCGACAAATTAATTTTTAAATTTTCCATACGATATTATTTATCCTAAATAATAATAATTTCCAATGAGTTGACATAAAAATATCGACATAGATATTTGACGCGTTTATTTCTTTTTATAACAATAGAAATTGAGCTAAGATTTTCTATATAGATCAAGTATTCTTAGATCGTTTGAAAAGATCAATCATTACATTTTTAAGACCTTTTCAAAAACCATCAATTTTTTTCTTTCTTTTCCTTAAAAAAAAAAAAAAAAAAAAAAAAAAAAAAAAAAAGCCAATAATGGGTTCGCTAAAGTACAAACCTCATAACATGCCTGATACTTCCTCGATGGGATGTAATTGATTTTTAAAATCGATTAAAAACTTTCGATCCACTCGTGTACCGATATATATATATATATATATATACATATATATATGCACACATACACACACAAATATATATATATTCTATGTCAATACAGATTGATCGTACATATGAGTGAATTTGCGTACATTCATTTATCTTAAAGGACAAACCGAATATATCATATCTGTATGTGTCCGTCAATATATATATATATATATATATATATATATATATAAATATAGTGTGTGTGCATGCGTATGTGCGTGTGTGTGTGTTCATATTTCTATCTTTTCCCTAGTGAATAATTTCAATCTTCGTAAAGTATATATATATATATATATATATATATATATATATATATATATATATATGTGTGTGTGTGTAGAGAGAGAGAGAGAGAGAGGGAGAGAGAGAGAGAGAGAGAGAAAGAAAGAGTTTCTCGTCCCTCTTCCTCTCTTCATTTGTTATCCTGTCCAGTTTCGAGACGATGCGAGAGTTCGATCGCGTGCCGTTCGAGATTATTTTTCGCGAGGCACATCGAACGAGCAGAAATAACTCGAGAGGATAGGCTACAAATTCTGATAACGGAAGAATTAAACGGTCAAGATATAGTCCTCTCTTCCACTCCCACCCCCCTATCCCTTGACTACTATCCAACCCACCCATTTATTGCTCTTCTTGTTTCATTTTTTCTCTATCTTTGTTTCTTTTCTTTTCTTTTCTTTTCTTTTTTCTTTTTTTTTTCTTTTTTTTTACTTTTGCATTTTTTCCTTTTGTCTCTCCTCTCTTCTCCCTCTTTTTTTCCATTTACAAGTATCGATTACGAGTATATTCCTCAGTTTTTTTGTTTTTTTGTTTTTTTTTTTTTGTTGTTTTTTTGCAATCCAACAACGTCAATACATTTCATTTTAATTTTTATCTAATTTTATTACCCTTTTTTTTTGCTCATTTATTTATTCATTTCTTTTGCGTCCTTTTTTTTTATATATACTTGCACATAATGCTCTTATCGTTGAGAGATATGGAATATGATGTTTTATTAGGGCAAAATATAAATGGTAGCTTTAAAGTTGTGACCTTTTAATTAGTTTTTCCTTTCCTCTCTTTTTTTTTTTTTTTTTTTTTTAATGATTTTTATGATATTCGAATGAATATATTGCAGTATATAATATACATAATTAAATAAAAATAAATAGAATATTGTCTTCGTATTATACATAATGTGATATACTTATCTGGATATATTTACAAATATATATATATATATATATATTTAAATATATATATATATATAGAGTTGGTTGAAAACTTGTATCGAACTTTTCCTCGATTTTATATTTTAAATCGTGTTTCCTTTGAAAACTAGTTTTTCCCCTTAACCTTCCTCCCCGCCGCCGTGCTCACCACCCACCATCTTTTTATTAATCAAAGTCGAAGGGTTTTAATGAAAGAGAAACGTTTCGCGTGGATTCGTGGCGGTGCTTCGTAATTTGCGGTTTACCTTAACAAGCGGGAAATAGCGGTGTACAGGCGTACCGTGTAATTATCTACTATGAAATCGGTTCGACCAAAATCATTTTGTTTCGCGGTATAAGCACTAACCAAGTAAAATGAATGAAGAAATTCAAGTATACGAATAAATTCGACATTATTCGATTTTATTATTGAAATAATACGAAATAAAAAACATATATATATATACATACAGGGTGGTTCCTTTAAATAAGGCCACCTAAATATCTCTTTGATTTATTGTGATAGAAAAAATATTCTTGAGATTAATAATTCCGAAAAAAAATAAAAGAAAGAAAAAAAAATGATCTTTTGAAAATAATATTCTTGCCAGATATTGGTTCTTTGACATCATGCACGTTACATAAAAAATATTCTTTGCATTGCAATAAGCCGAAGAGATCTTCAGATGGGTTTACTGGAAAGAACCACCCTGTATATATATATATATATATATATATATATATATATATATATATATATATATATATATGTATATATCTAATTAATTATTATATATATATATATATATATATATATATATATATATATATATATTATGTAGCGTATATCCATATGTCAGATTTACATTTAATCGTAAAGCGGCGTACGCGACCTCGATAACTTTCCCCTTATTATTCTCGATTCTCGAGTGAGCACGAAAATGGAGGGTGGCTGGCACGAACGCATAAAAGGAAGGACGAGTAGTAATCGCGTGAATTCCCATGACACGTCGAAGGGACTCATGGGAGGATGATGATGGTCCGAATGATGGGGAAGAAAATCGAAATGGAAAAAATAATCTTTCTCACTCTCTCTTTCTTTCTCTTTTTTTCTCTTCGATTGCGATATTTTTTTTTTTTTTTTTTCTTTTTTTTTTTTTTTTTTTTTTTTTTTTTTTTTTTTTTTTTTTTGATCAGAATTTTTATCAACAAAGAAATTCTTTGAGAAACAAAACTACGATATTTATTATTAACCTTAAAATTAATACGCAGTAGAGTAAATATTATCATTATGGTGTATTATCAATATTGTTATTAAATGGAAGAAAACGAAAAGAGAAAAGAAAAGAAAGAAAAAAAGAAAAAAAAAAAAAAAGAAAGGAAAAAGAAAATATTTTTATATTATTTGATAATTTTAAGTTATTTAACACTCCTCGATATACATCTCTTTATTCCTAAACGTAGAAAATTTCAATTTTCACGAGAGAAAACAAAAGAAAACAAAGAGCAAAGCTCAATTTATATTTCCATTGTTGAGCTCCATCCATTCATGGAGTTAAGAAGATTTGCACGGAGTATTATTATATATAAAAGAATTCTTTAATTATGTTTAAGCATTAACGAGAAAAACAATTCGCTCTTTCTCTTCTCTCTCTCTCTCTCTCTCTCTCTCTCTCTTTCTTTCGCTTTTTCACTCTCTTGCTCTTAAGCGAATTAATTTCCACTTTCCAAATGACACTGGAACAATTTCAAGTGCAAACGTTTATTCGTTAATAAAATTAGTTCCTTTTTCTTTTTTTTTTCTTCCCACGCGTTACGTCTTATTTTAGATTAAGAAAAAAGAAAAAAAGAGAGAGAGAGAGAGAGGAAAAAGCGAAGAAAAAAAGAAAGAAAGAAAGATTGAAAGTGAAGAAAAGCTAAAGTCATTGATTATTCAAGTGACGATGTCCGATACATGATCTCTTCTCGTCGAAAAATCATATTGGAAAGGAACCATTAACAAGAACAAGAACAAGAACAAGAACAAGAACAAGAAACGAAAAGAAAAAAAGAGGGAA
>NC_062204.1:2352216-2354716 GCF_912470025.1 Vespa velutina | reverse complement strand
ATGTTGGTTTCGAAAAGTTCGCGAAGAATAGAGAAATGCATTTCCAGTTTGAATGTACGTGTGTAGTTTATGCAGAATAAGAGAGAGAGATTGAGAGATTGAGAGAGAGAGAGAGAGACAGAGAGACAGAGAGAGAGAGAGAGAGAGAGAGATCTAATTGCATTATTCGAGGATGCATGATGCACAGCGAACGATTGGGTCACATCCCACGAGAGATCTTCTAATCCTATGAAACCTGCCGTCCTTCCATATGACGTTATATTGCAATAGAAATATCATCGCTTTGACTATAATATATATTATATACTATACGTGATATATATATATATATATATATATATATATATATATATATATCACGTATTTGTCAAACATTCTTCTTTTTTTTTTTTTTTTTTTTCTCTTTGTTTTTTTTTCTCGTCTTCTTTATCCTTTACTTATCGAAAAATTTGAAAAATATTTCATTCTATATCCGATTAATATAATAATTATATATAATTCAGATAAATATAATGAAAGATCGTAAATAATTGTCTTATTAAAAATAAAATGACAAAATTTAATATTATTAAGATTCGAATAATAAAAATTGATATGGATATTGATTATGTAAATCATATAAATCGATCATGCAATTTTATATAAAAGTTCAATGATTAATTTTTTTTTGTAGCTTTTTTTCTTCTTCTTTTCTTCTTCTTTGTTTTCTTTTTTCTGTTTCTTTTTTTTTTTTTTTTTTTTTTTTTTTTTTTTTTTTCTATTACGATATCTAGAACGAGATACAATGATAAATAAATAATAAACCAAAAAAAAAAAAAAAAAAAAAAAGAAAAAAAACAGGAAAAAGAAAATTCGTATCGTTTCTCCTTTCGTTTATAATAACCATAAACTTTCTATTAGATTTTTAACGAACGATTGCAAATCATTTTTCTTATAAAAAAAAAATAAACAATGGCAGAAAAATTTCTCTAAATCGTACATATCGAATTCAACAAAATCGATAATAAAAATCTATGTATACGATGATATAATTTGCAAATATGATTAACATTGTCTTTCTCGTTTTATCTATTATTTTTTTTTTTCTTTCTTTTATTTCCTTCATCTAGTGAGACAAAAAAAAAACAAAAATGATGATAAATAACAACAAGAAATTGTACCATCCTCGTTTCGTTTACGTTTCATATCAAATCGTTTTCACCTTGTTTCTCATTTTTCATTTTTTTTATATTACTTTTTTGTTGTACTATTTTCTCTCTCACTCCTACTTCCTTCCATCCATTCATCCATCCATCCTTCTTTTCTTTCTTTCTTAGAGGTCGCGAGGATGGTTAAAAAAAAAAAAAAAAAAAAAAAAAAGAATGAAAAAAAAAAAAAAAAAAAAAAAAGGAAAAAAAGAGGAAAAAAAAAAAAGCAAAAAAAAAAAAAAAAAAAAAAAAATAAAAATAAAAATAACAAAAAAATATACGTAGGGGGAGCGGGGGGGGGGGAGGAAGAGACGCCGTCATTTTGAAATTATGGGTCGTGGGACCGATCAAAAAAGCGGGAGTAACAGAAAAAGACGATAAAAAAGAGAAGGACGTCGTATAGGGTCGACCTGATTTTTTCCCTCTCCCTCTCTTCCACTCTTCTTCACTCTCTTTCTCTCTCTTTCTCTTTCTCTCTTTTTCTTTCTTTCTTTCTTTCTTTCTTTCTTTCTCTCTCTTTATGAGGGGGATCTCCGTTATATTATTCCACCACGAGATGGAATTTGAATAAAAAAAAAAGAAAAGAGAGAGAGAGAAAAAAAAGAGGGAGAGAGACAGAGAGAGAGAGAGAGAAAGAGAGAGAGAGAGAGAGAAAGAGACAAAATAGGAAGAGAGGGTAGTTGGTGAAAGTGGCGAAGGGCGAAAACGGACATCTGTCGCTCTCTCGCGACATGCAAATTACTATGAGTTGAGTATAAAGGACTCGTTTTATGGGATGAATGCATCACCAAACCCTCATTGATCTCCTTCTCCTTCTCTCTCCTTCTCTCTCTCTCTCTCTCTCTCTCTCTCTCTCTTTCTCTCTCTCTCTCTCTCTCTCTCTTTCTCCGTTTAATTTTTTTTTTTTTCCATTTAATCTTTTTTCTTTCTCTCGTCTACTTCGAAAATTGTTATACGATTTTTCGATAGATTTACATTATTCTTTTCTTTTTATTTTTTGTTTTCTCTCTCTCTTTCTTTCTTTTTTTTTTTTCCTTTTGCCATTCATTAATAAAATTTTATTTCATTGAATTAATACCCCATTAATTAATTTCATTAAATATTTCGAACCTTTGAAACAAAAACTCAATTTGATGAAATCATCAAACCCCCCCTCCCCCAACTCTCAGCTCTCTCTCTCTCTCTCTCTCTCTCTCTCTCTCTCTCTCTCTCTCTCTCTCTCTTTCTCTCTCTTTCTCTCTGTCAAATTAATTTCCCTGTAATTCTTTCCACAATGACGATCACGTTAATTATCGAACACTTGAAAAGTTTTA
>NC_062204.1:2327216-2342216 GCF_912470025.1 Vespa velutina | reverse complement strand
TACTAATATCACTACCACTACTACTACTATACTACTACTACTACTACTACTACTACTACAACAATATGCCGTACATTATTGTGAAATGAGAAAGAATACATGCGACATTTTTGAACGAATAGATATATGCTCTTTAAAGTTAAAAATTATCAAAATAAAATATCAAAAATATATCCCCTCTCTTTCTAATATTATTAATTTCTCTATCATAAGATATATCTTTTTCCATAATTACAATTTTTATTCGATCATTATAGAACTTATCATAACGTCAGACCGATATTTATATATCATAGATATTCAATTCGATTTATCTAAAAATCTATCTATCTATTTATATATCTAATTATGTGTGTGTGTGTGTGTGTATATGTGTGTTCATAAGGATATGAAAAAAAAAAAAAAAAAAAAAAGAAAAAATTAAGTTAATTCTTTGTTAAATGAATTTAAAAAAAATTAATATTACGAATGAGACAATGACGAACTAATGAAAATTCATTAAAAATCAATATTATTAACGAATATTGTTCAAGCATATTAAAGAATATTAAAGAATAGACATGAAATATTTGACAAATGTTTTAAAGTTAATCCCCACTTTTGACCCTCCCACGTCCCCGACCCCAACCTCCAAATTAATTTCAAAATTCACTTATTCCAAAAGTTATATTATTATCTATGAATTCCAAGCGTTCACAGGAACTTTTCAAATATTAACAAAATTGAACAAAATAATTTGTAAATGTTCACGTAAGTGAAATTAATGTTAAGTTAACAGAGAGTGAGTGAGTGAGTGAGAGAGAGAGAGAGAGAGAGAGAGAGAGAGAGAGAGAGAGAGAGAGAGAGAGAGAGAGAACTATGAGATTATCGTGATCTTGTAAAGTTTTTAACTTTGTGAGAAGTGTAGGATTGGGATGGGGTTGGGATGGATAAGGCGAACATTAGAAGGAGAATTGAAGATTGGGATGAAAGAGGAGAGGGGGAAGACGGTATAGAAGCAAAAGGGGAACAAAGAAGGCGAATAAGTTTTTTTTTTTTTTCTTTTTCTTTTTTTTTTTTCACGAAGTAACTTGTAACTCGATATACTTTATTAATGGACTTAGCAAAAGGATAGTGGAAATACGTTCGAGTTCGGTAGGTTTTGAAAGTTCAAAGGTTGAAGGCTCAGATCAATGACTGCCTAGGGGTAGATAACCGTCGGGTCCAACGTTCCCCGTTGTCTCGTGAAAAGCCAATGATCAATTAATAAAGGAAAAAGGGGAAAAAAAGAAAGAAAAAAAAAAAAAAATACAGGAATGCCGTTTGTTCGTCCTATTGATATTATTCAATAGAAGAATGGAAAAAGAAATAATAAATAAATAAATAAATAAATAAACAAATAAATTATTAATTTTTAAGGACTCCTCGTCATTTCAGCGATGATATGACGATTATGTTATTGAATATATCAATAATATGTGAACGATATTGAATAGGTTTATAATACATTAATAATATTAAACATATACGTGTATATATGTACGTGTGTGTGTCTGTGTGTGTGTGTGTGTGTGTGTGTGTGTTCATAAAGATATGAAAAAAAAAAAAAAAAAGAAACAAAACAATTAATTCTTTGTTAAATGAACTTTAAAAAATAATCGATTTAAAAATTTGTTTTTTCTTTTTTTTTTTTTCTTTTTTGTCGAACAGAGAAACGAAAAGACACGTGATATTCCATTTATCTTCCCTTCCTTCCTTTTTTTATTTTATTTCATTTTATTTTATTTCATTTTATTAAGTGAATTCCACGAAGGAAATACCGATCGAGATCAAAGTGGTCAAAGTTCGAAAATGTTCGGAAGGGTATGCTTGCTCCTTCCTATTCCTTCTGATCCTCATTGACGATGGTGATGGTGGTAGTGGTGGTGATGGTGGTGATGGTGGTGGACTGGATTCAAGAGATGGTTCACATATTTTATTTAAGTCGACGTATGTCACATGAAAGAGAAAGAAAGAAAGAAAGAAAGTGGGAGAAAGAGAGAAAATGAAAGAAAAAGAAAGAAAGAAAAGAAAAGGAAAGGAAAGGAAAGGAAGAGGAAGAGGAAAGATCATAGAAAAGAAAGTAATAGAAAGAGCGCGGCGTACCGTACATACGTAGTTTAAAGCATTTCTACAATGAAAAGGAAAAGAATTTTCATCTATTTTTCTCTGTCGAAATGTCGAAAAACTTAACGCTCCCTTCGACTTTTCCTTATTTGTACGTTAAAACTTCAATATAAAAAGATCAAGAAAGAAAGAGAAAGAGAAAGAGAAAGAGAGAAAGAGAGAGAGAGAGAGAGAGAAAAGAGAAGAAGAAGAAGAAGAAAAAGGAAACAAAAAAAATCAAGATTCTCTCTCTTTCTCTCTCACTCTTTCACTCTCTCACCTTTATTTATCTCGTGGGTGGAATTTCAAGCCCTTAAAAGAGATCGCTAGGAAAGGAACGATCGGCTGTTACCTATTTCTATTTTCAAAAACCACGGAAAAGAGAAAGATAGAGAGAAATATAAGAGAATGGGATAAGGAAGAGAAGGAGGGATGGGGGGGGGAGGGGAGGAGGGAGGGTGGAGAGTAATAGAAGCATCCGTTTAAGCTGATACGACGCGAAACAAGCTCTGGGATACGATTTTATCTCTCTCTTTCTCTCTCTCTCTCTCTCTCTCTCTATCATTTTTTTTTCTCTCCACTCTTTCCCCTCTCCCCTTTCCCTTTGATTCATCCTTTTATTAAGGTCCACTTTTCACCGAGGCCACAGACAAGTTCCCTCAGGACAACGTCCGGTGAACTTAGCTTTTATAGTTTCTCTCGTACCAACCTCTTATCCCCCCTCCCCCACCCTGCTCACCCACCCACTTTATCCCACCATTGCCCTTCTTCCCTCTGCACCTTTTCCTTCCTTTCTTCTTTCTTTTTTTCTTTCTTTCTTTCTTTCTCCTTTTCCTTCTTTCCTTCCTTCCTTCCTTCCGTCATTCCTTCTTCCTTTTCTTCCCTATCCTTCCTCTCTCTCTCTCTCTCTCTCTCTCTCTCTCTCTCTTTATCCTCTTCCCTTCTTCTTTACCAAGATTAAATTTCGAAGATTCTTCGTGTATGCCAGTTTCAAAGGTCACCGACGAGAAATAACCCTTAGAATTTTCATTTGGTTACTATGAAACATCGATTCTATCGTTCCGAATTTTATACGACCTTTTAATATAATATATACATATTATATTAAATACATGTACATATGTATGTATAGATGTATGTACAACAGCACGAAGCGTTCTTTTATGAATCGATCAACAAATTATTTGTTTATATTCTATACAACAAACGATAAAATTGTAAAGTAGACGAGCAGGTTTAACATCTGAAATAAATACTTCGTTAAATATTAAGTTGGAAACTATGAAATGGGAACTATGAAACATTTTATATTTTCATTCAACGCCCGTTTCATAGTTTCCAACCTAATAATTTAATTATATTATCGTCGAAGAAAGAAAAGAGAGAGAGAGAGAGAGAGAGAGAGAGAGAGAGAGAGAGAGAGAGAGAGAGAGAGAAAGAGAGAAACTCGAGGAAGTTTATTAAGCAAAACATAATCCGTCAAATATGTCATGATTAAAACCATGATAATTTTTTCTCCTCTTCTTTTCCTCTCCTCTCTCCCCTACCCCTCTCACCCTTTTCTTTTCTTTCAAATATTTATTTATTAAGTACATTATTACGGACGATCCGGACGTAATTAAAAGTAAATAGAAAAAGGAAAGGAGAAAGAGACAAAAAAAAAAAGAAGAAAAAAGAAAAAGGAAGAAGAAGAAAAAAAATGAAATGATAAGAATAAAAAAGAATGGGACGTGATAAATAAGAACGATGAAGGGGTATTTATTATCGAATCGTAATCATTGAAGAATCTTTAAAGGCTACTGGGGTTTCTAATCACGTGACTGGAGTTATTTAATTATATTCGGGCCGCACGAACGCGGCTTGTCAGCACTGGACGTGAAACGATTTGATTTAACCGTTGCCGAGTCGATTTAGAGAAAGGCAGAAAGAAAGAGAGAGACAGAGAGAGAGAGAGAGAGAGAAAGAGAGAGAGAGAAAGAGAGAGATACAGAAATCAGAATTGGAAGCGTGTGTCACGCGAGACGAGAGCTTGTAAATCATCCAATTAGGATAATCCGGTCACTATGTCTCTCTCTCTCTCTCTCTCTCTCTCTCTCTCTCTCTTTTTCTCTCTCTTTATTTAGTCTCTGATAATCTATGATTTTCAATATGATAATTTGGGAAAAATATATTCAACATTTCAATTACTTGTTTACTTGTAGAAATGATTAGATTTCTTTGATCGGAATTTTTTTTTTTTTTTTCTTCATTTTTATTTGTTTGTTTACCTTTTATCATTAATTCTTTCATAGAAGACCAGACAGATGAAAACATTGTTTGTTCGATGTTATTACAATTATCATATTTATTAACTATCGTACTAGTATTCGTATTAAAAAAAAAAAAAAGAAAAAAAAAAGAGAGAGAGAGAGAGAGAGAGAGAGAAAAAAAGGAAATAACGGAAAAAAAAATTAGCTTGCTTTTAATCGCTTATCACGATTAGAATATCGTTTATTATTCATGAATCGTATAATTTTATTCGTTCACCATGACATTCACATTTCTCGGAATATATTTTTCTTTTTTTTTTTTTTCTCTCTCCTTTTTTGATTCCTTACGTGATCATGCATGCCGATAAAATTCAATAAAGGGAAAGAGAGAGAGAGAGAGAGAGAGAGAGAGAGAGAAAGAGAAAGAGAAAGGGAAAGAGAGAGAGAGAGAGAGAGAGAGAGAGAGAGAGATACAGACAGAGTGTGAGAAAGAGAGGTATGAAGTTCCGTTTAGATAGATAACTAGAGATTAAAAAAAGAAAGAAACAGAGAAATAGAAATAGTAAGTATGTGTGTGTGAGAGAGAGAGAGAGAGAGAGAGAGAGAGAGAGAGGGGGAGAAGAATAAACGAGTAAGTTGGACGACACTTTTGGCTGAGAGAAATCGAACCAAATCGGATTTCCATGTAATACCATGCCGAACGGATACCAACGGAAGTCCGGTTAGGAAGTTAAACCACAAACTCGATCCTCTTTTAAAGGAAAATGAAAAAAAAAAAAAAAAAAAAAAAAAAAAAAAAGAAAAAGAAAAAGAAAAAGAAAAAAAAAGGAATACAGAGAAAGAGTGAAAGAGCGAGAGCGAGAAAGAGAGAGAGATCATGTCGAACTACGAAAACACGACTGGTGTTCGTGTTTCGTGATAGGAACGCAGAGAAATAAAAAGAAAGAGGGGGTAAAAAAAAGTCATTCTGGTGAAAAGAAAAAAGAAAAAAAAAAAAAAAATTTGTCTAATATCTCTTCTAACATTCAATTATTTTCGTTCTAATCGACGTTGAATTGATAATTTTTCTTTTTTCCTTTTTTTTTTTTTTTCTTCCTCAAAGAAATTCTCTCTTTTTTTCTCTCTTTCTCTTTATATCTATAATCATGTATATAATTAATCATCAATGTAATAATTGTGTATTATTGATCGATCATGATCTATTTGAAGATCATTGAAAATTGGAAAGAAATACAATATTCATAATTCATAATTCATATTCATATTCATATTATTATTATTACTATTGTAGTTGTTGTTGTTGTTGTTGTTGTTTCCATGAATCTATTCTAATCGAATATCAGAATGGAGAAAAAAAGGGAATATGAAATTTTTCTTTTCATTTTCTTTTTTTTTTTCTTTCTTTCTTTCATTCAATCTTGCACTCTTTCAAAATTTCAATGTCATCGTACGATAAGAGTAAGTATATTTTTTTTTTTTTTTTTTTTTTTTTTTTACTTTCTTCCTTATCTATCATACGACAAACCTTAGAAAATTATTAGATATTTGTATAAATTACGTCGAAGAGAGAAACAGGTCGAAAAAGAAAAAATGAAAAGAAAAGAGAAAGAAAAAAAAAAGAAAAAGAAAGAAAAGAAAAGAAAAGAAAAGAAAAAAGAAAAACATTCTTTAGAGAGGAGACACACTCTCGGGGAGTCAATGAAAATATCTCTATGAGGATTTTCAAGTTTAATGGCGTACGATCGTGCCGTATGACCACCATAGAGGACCAAGGGGAAAGCGAGAAAACACAAACCATTTCTCGAATATAGAAGACGTCGTGAGCTTTAAGCATCGTGGGTAAGCTCTAAGGGAAATGCAGATGGAGGTTTGACCCAAGAGAGAGAGAGAGAGAGAGAGAGAGAGAGATTACAAGAGATTCTTGTCCAAATCGTACGCGAGAGAGTAAAAGGTGGCTTCCTTTTCGCACGGATTACGCCAATTCACATACTCACTCTCTCCATCTCTTTTTTTGAACCAACTCCAATCGTCGTCCCAATCCTTCCCCCTTACTCCACCCTCTTCATTCCTTTTCGTTTCCCTTTAGAACTTAATCCCTTCGAAGGAAATATAATAGAGATCTCAGAGTGAGTCATTTTTTTCTATGATTTTTATATATATATATATATGTATATAATTTTTTTTTCTCTCTTTATTCCATTTTTATAATAATCTCGATCAATTTCTTCGGCTTATTTTTACGAAGGACAAAATCTTATTCTTTCTTATCTTTTACATTCTCTTGCAAAACGCGTATTCGTATTATTTAATTGAATTTCTAACGTTTCTCGAAAGTCAATGGACAAAAGGATTTTTTTTTATTCTTCGATCCTCGTAAAAGTGTTTGGACTAATGTAATTGCGAAAAAAAAAAAAAAAAAGAAAAAAAAAAGAAAAAAAAAGAAGAAAAAAGAAAAGAAGTAAAAAGTAAAAAATAAAGAATAAAAAATAAAAACACAAAGGATAATTAATAATAGAAAAAGAGAAGGATACGTGAGAAATCATTTTTGATTCTGTGCTCGTCAGACTTGAACTGACGTAAATAAATAGAAGGAAGAGAAAGAAAGAAAAAAAAACAAAAAACCCCCACGAAAGAAAAGAAAAGAAGCGAAAAAAGAAAAAAAAGAAAAAAGAAATGATAATTTAAAAATTTCCATCTCCAAAGAACTCGTATCGATTACTTGATCAACGATACATGTAAAAAGAACGTATTAATATTTTCAATTATATTTATGGATAAATGGACACAGACAAACGAGAGAGTCTTCTAATTCGATAAATGGAAAAATTTACGTACATTAAAAAAAAGAAGAAGAAGAAGAAGAAGAAGAAAAAAAATATTTCACATAGAAATTGAGAGAAGGAACGATTAATACCATCGTTACGATGGAATAATATAAATAATTTTAATAAACGATAAATAAACGTTATTAGAAAATAACGACGAAGATAGGGATTGTATAATGAACATGAGAATTTATTAATGAACGTAGAAGAAATGTATGATGATAATGATGATGATAATGATGATGATGATGATATGAGAAAGTAAGATCGATCAAGAGAGAATAATTAGTTGGAAGAGTTTAAAGATTTTATCACGTTTAAAATTATCCTTGGTCCTCATCCTCATCCTCATCCTCATCCTCATCCTCGACCTCATCCTCGTTCACATCTTCATCCTAATACTCGTCGTCCTCATCCTCGACTACGTCATCTATGTCGTGTCTACGTCTACGTCTACGTCTACGTCTACGTCGTCGTCGTCGTTGTAACGATTAACGAACCCCACGTTACAAGGTTTCCCGTTACATTCTCGTAAAGCATAAGAGAAGAGCTTCCTGAATCTGTGTGTACACTTTGTGGTGAGTTAACACAAAGAAGGGTAGATGGTGATAACTATAGTCGACCTTATCGAATACAATGACACAGCGGTTACGCCATTTAATCGAAGAGAGATTCGACCCGATTCGTGCCGAATTGTGATCTTAAAGAGTAAGAGAGATAGAGATAGAGATAGAGAGAGAGAGAGAGAGAGAGAGAGAAAATGTTTTTACAATGTTTCCTTCTTTAGGTATACTTACGTATGTATGTATGTTTAATAATTGTGGGTGAAAAAGAGATAGAGATATAAATATATGTATATATAGAGATAGAGATAAAGAGAGATAGAGAGAGAAAGAGATAGAAAGATAGGTGGATAGAACACGATCTTATCATAGAACACAATTGTATATTGCATGATTTCGTTCGAGAAAATCGAAGACTATCGGAATAGAATCAAAATCCATTCATATAATATATATATATATATATATATATATATATATATGCACTGATTTTTATTTTTCATAATACATAATTTTTTTTATAATATATCATTGATCTTTATTTTTGCTTCTTTTCTTTTCTCTCGTTTTCGTTTTTTTTTTTTTTTAATTTTTTTCTTTCTTTTTTTCTTTTTTTTCTTTTTTTTCTTTTTTTTTTTCTCTTTTTCCCTTTTAATTTCATCTTCGGAGAATATTAAGATTTGCAGGAAAAGCGAAGTCTCCGAATTCGTTAATAGTCTTTATTACCATTTTCTCTAAGGTTTGACGTTTATCCCCCTTTTCACTCTCACCCTCTCTGTCTCTATCTCTCTCTCTCTCTCTCTCTCTTTTTTTTTTCATAATATTTTCCGAAGGAATTTAATCAGACCAGCCCTCCTTCGAATCGAGTCAGAGTCGAATTGTATTGAATCGAATATAGCGAAGACTATCGAGCTTTTTCTTAAACGAAAATGAGATAACGTCGAATACATTTCTTTTTATTCTTCTTCTCTTATAGAAATTCTATTCATATATTTCTATTTATTTCATTAAATTATATTAGATTTGTTTAAATAAATTATTAGCGTACACACACACACACACACACACACACACACATATATATATATATATATATATATATATACGTTCATAAATTAATTAATTTACATTTATATATTTAGATTATATATAATATGATGACAAAATAAATAACATTATATATATATATATACGTATGTAATATTATAAAATAATATATAAATTATAATATCTAATTAATAATAAAATGTAATATGTATAAATTATTTTGCAAAATAATTACTTTATTAAAAGTTATAAAGTTTAATATATAATTTATAAAATAACAACAACGACAACGACAACAACAACAACAACAATAAGTATAACAATAATAATAATAAATTATTTTATATTCGTATAAAAGTGAAATAAACGACATTATATCAAACGTAAATTCATTTATATGTATATTAACGAGTGTGTTAACTTACGCGTATTTATGTTAACGTTACCATACATATACAGATAATGTGAGATCCAATGAAGAGATTGATATATATATACACACACATATATATATATATATATATATGCATATACATATACTATGTATGTAGATAGGTAGGAAAAGTTTGGAACCGTTGTCTCGTTGATGAAACTCGTGAATCTACTTCCCCCAATTTGGCTAATTATTTCTCTAGTTACTAACAATATTACGTACGTTTCGTATTTCATGATTCTCCTCTTCCATTCTCTCTTTCTCTCTCTCTTTCTCTGTCTTTCTCTCTCTGTCTTTGTCTCTCTCTCTCTCTGTCTCTCTCTCTGTCTCTCTTTGACTCTCTTTCTCTCTGTCTCTTTATCTCTTTCGAAAACTCTTTAAAAATATCGTTCGAACGAATAACATGGTGGTTTTCGAGAAAAAAGGAAAAAAAAAAGAAAAAAAAGAGAAAAAAAAAAAAAAAAAAAAAAAAAAAAGGGAAAAGAACAAAGAAAAGAAAAAAAAGAGGACAAATTTGAACTCGATAAATTTCCATTGAGATAAAATATCGACAACGACGTTAACGTAATCTCGTTAACCATTAAAACGAACCAACGGACATAATTTTTCGTATGGGAACATCGAGAATTTGATTTTTGCGAAAAAGAAAAAGAAAAAGAAAAAGAAAAAAAAAAGAGAAAAAGAAAAACGAAAGGAAACAGAAGAAAAGGAAAAGAAAGGAAGGAAGAAAGTAAAATAAACATTAAATAAAGGAAGCAAAAGAAAAAAAAAAAATGGAAAAGAAAGGAAGAAAGAAATAAAAAAAAAAAAAAAGAAAAAAGAAAAGAAGAAAGAAAGAAAGAAAGAAAAATAAGAAAAAGGAAAAGGGAAGAAGAAAAGAAGAATAGAAAAAAGGAAGACAGTAAAGAAATAAAAAAATTTACTCGAAATCATCTCAATGAAATAGGAATCCTCCCCCGCCGGCCTCCTCCCACCCCTCCCATGGTATAACCCGTTTCGAGAATTGTGAAACAACGACTATACATTTGTCTCTCTCTCTCTCTCTCTCTCTCTCTATCCATCTCTATCGCTATCTCTATCTCTCTATCTCTCTATCTCTATCTCTCTATCTCTATCCCTCTCTCTCTCTCTCTCTCTCTCTCTTTCTCTCACCCTCTCTATATCTATCTATCTATTTATCTCTCTCCGATCGTCGATGAGGCTCGAATGAAATTTCGTTCGACTAATTGCAAATCTTCGATGTCCCCGATTCGAGCGAGTCGCCCCGGTAATTCGATTGATGCTCTCGCAAAAGCGAGTGCTGCTGGGATCTCACTCTTTCTCTCTCTCTCTCTTTTGCTCTTTCTCTCTCTCTCTCTCTCTTTATCAAAAAAAAAAAAAATACCTTTCAATGTTTCTTACACAAGATTAACGTGGAGAGAGAGAGAAACAGAGAGAGTAGAGAGGATGAGAGAGAGAGAGAGAAAGAGAAACTAGAAAAAAAATTAAAAGAGAAAATTAGCAAAAGTATGAATAAATTTTTTTTAATAAAAAATTTTATTATTCCTCTTTTATATCGCTACGATTAAATATTTATATTCTAATAGTTATTGGATAAAAACCAAAAGAATAATAATAATAATAATAATAATAATAATAATAATAATAATAATAAGAAAGAGAACTTATGACTCATTTAATACTAATAATCATTTAATTATAGTTATTGTCGTTGTTGTTATTGTTATTGTTATTGTTGTTGTTATTATTATTATTATTGAATTATTACTTATTGTATGTACTTATAAACTTATTATCATTATTTGTCATATTAACTATACTTATTATCATTTATTATTAATTTATTATTAATGATAGTAATATTATTATTAAATTATTATTTATTATAATAACTATAATTATTATTATTTATTATTAACTTATTATTAAATATATATATATATATATATATTCATTATCAAAGTAAATTATTATTAAAACAAAAAATGATGTATTATTTATCTCTCTCTCTCTCTCTCTCTCTCTCTCTCTCTCTCTCTCACTCTCTTCTTTTATTTTTTTCTTCTTCATTTTTTAATACTCGTGTATTAGAATCTAAGCATTATAGTTGACTTATACACCCACATTTCTTTCCACTCTCTATTTCTTTTTTTCTTTCTTTCTTTCTTTTTTATATTTCTTTTTTCTCTTTTTTTTTTTTTCTTTTTTTGTTCATTCAAATCCGGAAAAAGAGAAATACTTGGTTCGAAATGGTTGAAATATGCTCGAGATTTCCTCTCTCTTTTTCTTTTTTTTCTTCTTTTTTCTCTCTCTCTCTCTCTCTCTCTTTCTCTATCTATCTATCTATCTCTCTCCTTTCTCTCTTTACATCATGTCTTCGTTTCTCATTTCATTAGACGTAATTACGTCGCTGACATTCGCCAAAAGCGGGAGACCACGACGACGAACGATCAATTAGCCGTCTAATATCGTTAGTGCGCGCGCGCGCGCTCGCGCACCCCTACTACCATCATCACCACCACCAACACTATGCAATATGTTCTTCCTTCCTTGCAAATCCATTGTCCCATCGTAATTCGCCATTAAGCATAACGTGCATATATCTGTGTATTTATGTACAAAACATATATACATAACATTGGTATTTATATATATATATATATACACACACACATACACACACATATGTATATTATATATATATATATATATATATATACATACATGTGCACTAAAGATATATTGCATTGTACTATTGTATTTGTTGTATATTGAATGAAAAAATTGACGGGAGTTAATCAATGAATTAATAATATTTTGTATTTTAATTATTATTGAGATTAGAATCGAATTTTCTAACGAATTAATTAACCGCGATGACAAATGAGAAAGATAAGAGATATTTATTGAAACGATTTCTTTCTTTCTTTTTCTCTTTTTCTTTTTCTCCCCCCCCCCTCTTCCCTCCTTGTTTTTCCTTTCCCTTAATTTTTTTTTTCTTTTTTCTCCTTTTTTCCTTTTAAGTAGTAATCTCTTCGCAATCTCGTAAAATTCATTTTCATTATCTTCTTAATTAGTCACAATTCTTTTTTACTTCATCTCTTTCAACGAGCGGCGGACGTTTTTTTTTCGTTTAGAAATTTGAGAAAAAAAAATAAAAAAAAAAAAAAAAAAAAAAAAAAAAGGGAAGAAAAAGAAAACTGCACTCCACTCGCCATATAAAACTTAATGGCTATTATTAAAGTGTAAATCATTGTCATTAATTATCGTTTACTTTTTTTTTTCTTTTTTTTTTCTTTTCTTTTTTTTTTTGGTAATAAAACGAAACGATAAATCGTCTTCACTTGTTATTTAAATCTCCTGAATGCATCATTGCGTTTTGTTTAAAGAAAGAAAGAAAAAAAAAGAAAAAAAGAAAAAAAAAGAAAAAAAAAGAAAAAGAAAAGAATCGTAATCGCTTCATCGCCTTGCACCATAAACTGCATATACATAAATTGCATCGATTATTTACTATCTATTCGACAATTAACGTACACATTCAGGTATTAACTTAAATTCGTTTAATTATTATTGAAAATGTAGAAACAAAAACAAAAACAAAAAAAGAAAAAAAAAAAAAAAGAAAAAAAATTACAATTAAAAAGTTATAATTCGATGATAACAAGTTTAACTGATTAAATCTACATATTTGTAATAAACTCGTAGCGCAGTATTTCAAATTCAAATTCGAGAGAGAGAGAGAGAGAGAAAATCTTCCTGTAGGGAAATTCGATCCTACCACCGAAACCTATACACACCCACTCATTCACATTCGCACATTGTGTACGTATAAACGTATACTTACATATTACATAGATATAGCTATGTAATGTAAACGTAACTCACAGCCTTTAGTATCGTATAGCGACGATACATATTAACGCGTAATTATGTGATTTCCCGTTAATGGGAAATTACCAAAACGACGAGAGCAAGTCCCGTTGATTTCGCATTTTGTTTAATCATTTAAAATACCCTGTTAACTCTCGTTATATCGAATTAGAATAGTTTCTAAGTAAAAATCACGTTATCGAATTCGACAATTTGATTTTGCCGTATCAATTTATATCAATCTATACTTAATCAACACTTATTCTATCGTAAATTCAATTCGAATCGTGATAATTTGCGAAACAAATTCGTACAAATTCGACAAACTTTTCCAATTATCCATTTGGACTCTGTAACATTTCGATTCTATTCAAAGATCTGCCTTACTAAATATATCTGTTTTTTTTTTTTTTTTTTTTTTTTTTTTTTTTTTTTTAACTCATCCCTAAAACGTTACAGATATATTATCGTTATTGGCAATCGATTGAAATTTTTTTTTATTGGATCTTTTTCCTCTCTTTTCTCTTTTTTTTGGAAAACCTATTTTTTATCCTATTTATTGCCTTACATATAAGTATATATATATATTATATTATATATTATATGCGCTAAAATGCAATTTTGTTTTTGCATTATACAGATAATATTTCTTATCTTGATATTAATTCAATCATTCGAATTAAAAATTTCCATAGCTATTTCCATCTCTCTTTTTTCTTTAATTTTATCACAAGAAAAATAAACAAAAAAAAAATTATATATATATACATATATATATATTTATATACAGTTATTTCAAATTTTCAAAATATTATTTTCTTAATAAGAGAAAGTTTTATAAATTAACATTTTTTTGTTTCATCAAACAAATTATTATAATAATATAAAATACTTTAAATGAATCATCATGTATAATAAACACTGTATCTTTCTCTTTCTCTTTCTCTCTCTCTCTTTTTCTCCGATTATTAAAAAAAATCTACCAAAAAAACAAACAAACAAACAAGCAAACAAACAAATAAACAAACAAAACCACTCGGCACTTCTATAAACATTTATCAGTATTTTTGAGAATCAAGGAAAAAAATTGCATTCGTATTTTTTTCGGGTCATGCGTTTCGAAAAAAAAAAAAAAAAAAAAAAAAAAAAAAAAAAAAAAAAGAAAAAAAAAAAGAAAAAAAAAAAAAAAGAAAAAAAAAAAAAAAGAAAAGAAAAAGAAAGAAAAAAAGAAGATCATGAGAGTAAGATTATTAATAGCACGATAGTAAAAATTTCGTCTCTTCTATTTTCTAGGAAGTCAAAAAATCATCTAGGTAGGTGGTCGTCACTCTTTTTATATTATTTCCCACGATTTTACTTATTCACTTTTCAATCGGGCCGTGCAGATCTTCAAAAGAGAGCAGAAGAGAGAAAGAGAGAGAGAGAGAGAGAGAGAGAGAGAGAGAGAGAGAGAGAGAAAGAAATAGAGATATAGATAGATAGATAAAGATAGAGAGAGAGAGAGAGAGAGAGAGAGGGAGATAGAGAGAAAATCTTCTTTCCTTTCAAAAGCAACTCTGAGTTATACCATGGGTGTCTCCATGGGGAATTAAATCCATTAGGTTCTCGTGTACTTAAGTCTTCCATTCTTTTTTCCTTCCATAAGAGAGAAAAAGAAGAGTATAGAGTTATATAGTTCTACATATAAACATATAACGAATACACACACACACACACACGTATACACACGTATTATACATACGCACACGCACATATATATTATTTATATATTAATTAATGAATATTTTGATTAATAATGTTCATTATATGACGTATATAATATATCATATTAAACATTATATTATAATATTATATAATCCATGCCAAATATTAATTATATGAATATATTA
>NC_062204.1:2303614-2326716 GCF_912470025.1 Vespa velutina | reverse complement strand
CTTTCTCTCCCTCTAACCATATTCAAACGCTAGAGCTAGCTAACTCGCGCGATCATTTGATTTTCAAATGAAGAGGAAGCAAATTTATTGATCACTTCTCGAAATCGACGTACACTACATTTTATAACGCTTTATATCGTTATCGGCCATTATGACGTCACGTTCAAATACATCGATCATTCTCTCAATTAACAATCCGTGTCGCAATAATCGACGAAAGGTTTAAGTAGTATCTAACAAGAAGAAAGAAAAAAGAAAAAAAGAAAAAAAAGAAAAAAAAAAGAAGAAAAAAAAAAAGAAGGAAAGAAAGAAGGAAAAGAAAAAAAAAAGAAAGGAGAAGGAACGAAAGAAGAAAAGAAAGAGATTGAAATATTTTATAAATTAGAATATTTTTTTTCTTTTTCATTTCTCGAAACGTATAAATTAAAATATTTAAAAAGAAAGATTGTGCGTATGTGTATGTATGCGTGTGCGTGTGCGTGTGTGTGTGTGTGAGTGTGTGTGTGTGTGTGTGTGTACTACCTTCATAGATCACTTTCATAATTAACAGTTAAAAAATATTAAATCAAATCACATCGTTAATTATTTCGATCCTTTCGAAGATCGTCTTCGTATATATTTCTTACAAAAAAAAAAGAAAAAGAAAAAAAAAAGAGAGAAGAAGAAAAAAAAAATCAGTACTAAAAGAACGAATTCATAATTGACTTCTTAAAGAATTATCTCCAATTATCATTAACGTGAAATATCAGCGAAGAAAGGAGAACGAAAGGAGAACGAAAGAAAAAAAGAAAAAAAAAAAAAAAAAAAAAAAAAAAAAAAGAAAAGAAACAAAAACAAAAAAGAAACAGAAAAAAAAAAAAAGAAAAGAAGAGACAAGAACGGGAAATAAAAAGAAATAAATGTAAGATTAATTTCAATTTGATTTCACATGACTAAGTGAAAAGTTAACCACCTTCACTCCCTCTCTTTCTCTTTTTAACGTACTACCATCATAATATTAACGATTAGTAATATTTAGTGATCAAATTCGAGGGAGAGTGTTTTAATTAAATTCCGAAAAAAAAAAAGACAAAAGAAGAAAAAGAATATTAGTAAAGAGAATTCGCTGAGAAAATGACGAGAATAACAATGTGTATCCTTTTTCTTCTTTTCTTCCACCTACACAACAGTCTCTCTATCTCTATCTCTCTCTCTCTTTCTGTATCTATATATCTATTTATCTATCTATCTCTCTTTCACAACCACGAGGAAGTTTAAATTAATAAAGCAAGGCTTATGCGGGCCACCGGCCTTACGACGAACAGCCATTCGTATTTATAGATCGGCTCGCGAAGAAGCCAACAGTCGAGGAAGCTCTTTTCGTTTTCCTTTAATTACGCGTCTTCCGCATTTTCTCTCTCTCTCTCTCTCTCTTTCTCTCTCTTTCTCCCACCCTTTCTTTCCCTCTCTCTAACTCTTATCTATTACACATGGAGATAATGAAAAATCGATTCGTTTTTCTCGGTATTATTAATATCGAACAAATTTAAAATACTTATAAAATATATATATATATATTTTATTATATATTATAAAATTATATTATTTATATAATAACAATATCATTCATTAAAAGTAAATTGTACGAAAAGATTTCTTGCAAAATTTTTCCCACCTTTCTTTTTATTTATTTATTTATTTATTTATTTATTTATTTATTTATTTCTTCTCTGTTCTATTTCTTTTCTTTCTTTTTTTTTTTTTTTGGTGAACATTAAAATTGAAACGAATAAAAATAAACATAAAAAAAAAGCAAAAGAAATAAATAATAACAAAGAATAAAATCAAATATCGCGCATCTTTTAATATTCTCATTTTCTTACAATATTTGAACGAGTATAATGAAGTCGATGAACTATAAGAACTATACGACGATGATGATACAACGAAAATCTTCGCGTTTATTTTTTCTGGTAATCTTTTTTTTTTTTTTGTTTCTTTATTTATTATTACAATTGAAAAATAAAATCAATAAATCGAATAGAATTTATTAAAAAATATTCCTCCTTATTTTCAGATTTTCTTAAATTAAATCCAAAAGCTCGAAAGAATCGATTCAATATATCTTCCTTTTATCTATATACATATATATATATATATATACACACACACGTAGAAACGTTAGTACGCTATTAGTATATATCAATCGGTACTCGAACTATTCTATCTCTAAACCTTCTAAACTATCGTACCTCGTGTGTAATGTCAAGATGAAAAAGGACAAGTGTGAAAGAGAAAGAGACATGGAAAAATAATCATATAAACAGAACGCTTACACGTGCATGAGAAAGAGAGACAGACAGAGAGAAGAAGTGAGAGAGAGAGAGAGAGAGAGAGAGAGAGAGAGAGAAAGAGAGAAAGAGAATAGTGAATGTTTTAACATCTTCGTCTTCTCTCTTTCTCTCTCTCTCTCTCTCTCTCTCTCTCTCACTTTAATGATTTTAAGAGTACTACTACCAACATACATATATAGATATCGAAACGTATAAGAACATGATGGTTCTGACTTTGAGTGAATGATTAATATCAGATAAACTTAAAACTAATCATTTCAAATGACGTTCCATCATGTGCACGCATTATACGATAAACGTAACGAGATAATATTATAGAACCATACAGAAAGATATATATATATATATATATATATATATATATATATATATATATATATATTTAATCTTTATCTTCCTTCAGGCTAAAAAGACAACAGAATGTTAAGAGTGTTCATTTTACATATGTACGTATATATAATGAAACTTCAATGATTAATTATAATATTTAAAGATGAATACTTAAGTAATCAATGTTATTCTATTTCGACTATATTATATTATAATTAATTTTTTTTCGATGGAATTTTTTTCTACGTAAAAAAATTTATACGTAAGGGATTAATATAATTAATAAGATTCTATTCGAACGAAGATTATTATTATTATTATTATTATTATTATTATTATTATTATTATTATTCAATAATTTTATATTAGAAGAATATTAGATATGAATTATCGCAAATAATGATTTATTGGAGGATTAAAATATTATTTGATATTTATATTAATGATTTAAGATTAAGACGAAAAATAAAGATATAATTTGTATTTAAAAAAAAAAAAAAAAAAAAGAAAAAAAAAAAAGAAAAAAAGAATTAAATAAATCGTAGAAGTAATATCGTTCTCATTAGATCTCATCACACACAAATGTTTCCTAGATTTTAATAATCGACGAGAGATTAATAATTAACGTATTTAATCATAGTTACGTTCAATGAATATTCTTTTCGAATATTTGGAATACGATCGAATCGAAAATTCATCGATTCGATCAAAATATTATCCCATTCTATTAGGGATAAAATTGTATCGCAAAGATTATTATTTATTAATTATTTTCAAATTTCTAATATGCGCATCTAATCGTTAGAAATGATACAAACGTTCATATGCACGCGTACATTTATTTCAAATTTATCTTCAAACATTCGAACATTATATTGCGTTTAATATTAATTATATAAAATAAATTTCTTTTCTTTTTAATTTAATTTTATTTATTTATTTTCTTTAATCTCTCTTTTCATATTACTCAAATAAATGATATCAAAATAATAATTGCGGCTAGCGTTCAAATATTTTTTATTCTTTTGTTAATAATGCTCGTTATATATATGGATATATAATATCTTATATAATTTTTCAAATTTATTATATACGAATATATAATTTCCGTATATAAAACAACGTCATAGACAATTTTAAGGACTTATCGCTAATGAATAAATCCAAGAAGAATAAACCAAAAAAAAAAAAAAAAAAAAATATACATATATATATTAATAAGCAGTAAACCTTCCCACCCCTTTTTATCTCGTTCAATCGTTCTACACTATATTAAGTAGAAATAGATATTGAATATCAAAAATGAAAAAAAAAAATATATATATATATAATTCGTTCACTTACTACAATACTTTGAAGAAGTTCTCTGATGGCTCCAGAACACTCATTCCCACGACGTAGATCAAAATCGAGGATGGATGTATACGTAGGCGTTTGACAATGAAGTTGACAGACATAATGACGTTTGGTTGAAACTCATCTTCATTGATGCACTGACTCTAATTCGCGATAATTATTTATTAATTAATGAGAGACGATGGTCGGTCACTGAATTTAATACGCTCATCCTTTCTATTATTTAATTATTATCATTAAATATAATTAACAATAATTTACTGGTGAGACTGTTTAAAAAAAATACATATAATTATAATAATAATAATAATAAGAAAACTTGTATGTACGAAAAATATTGAACTCCTACGCAATTGACTGCATTGCGCGCAGTCGATTATAATTACACACAATGGTGGGTGTGGTGGTTCCTTAAAAATCATTTTAATCGCGATAACGCGAAATATATTATAATGACCAAACAACACTTGCTTCTACCTCGCGAGCCTTTCTTTTTTTTTTTTAATTTTCATTTCTTTATTTTTTTTTTTTTTTTTTTTTTTTCCCCCTTCTATTTAAACGAAACAACACACGATTTACTCGATTCTGCATCGCGCATGTATGCAACGACGTTACTGGAAATAAAAGGAAAAACATTGTTATCGGTATGATTGTTATAAAAACAACAAACGAACAAACAAACAAAATTAAAAACAAAAAAAAAAACAAAAAAAAAGTAATAAATCATACCAATTATAGAGGAAACTTTTTTATTAAAAATGTAATTTTACTCACTTTAAAGTCAACCTCGAAGTTTCCACGATGAGTATCCTCCGGGAACGTAACAAAAACACTGACTCTACCACTTCGCGAATTTATATATCTATTGACTGAAATTATAAAAAAAAAAAATAAAAAAAAAAAAAATAAAAAAAAAGTAAAAGAAAACAAAGAAATATAATAAACGAACAAGCACTGCTTCTACTGCACGATTTTCATTTCGATTTGAACGATCCAACACTCGATTTATTTCTTATCTCGCGACGCGATTATAATGATCATCTGAAACATAAAAATGAAGACATTATATAATTATTAATTATAACAAACATATATATATATATATATATTAGAGTGACCGGTAAGTAATGTCGCTTTCTTAAATTAAAATCAAACGAATAATATTTTCAACAAATTTTTATTTTTAATCACAATGAAATATCGATATGCGCAGAAACGGCATTACTTTCAGGTCCCTCCCTCCCTCCCCCCTAATATATCGTTAGATCCAATCGTTAATAAAAATTTTTTGAATATTTAAATAATCTATAAAGTATATTAATATCTTTTCTTATTTATAATATATGACGAACGTATTAGAATATTATAAAAATTGTAAGAACGCACGTACTTTATTACCTTTCTTTTTAGATGTTAACGATTGTTTCCATGATAAAAATTATATTACATATCATATAGTACGTATATATATATATATATATATATATATATATATACATATGTGTGTGTGTGAGTAAATATGTATTAAATACCTACGTCGTAGAAAATTGACTTACTTTTATACGTGAATAGGAAAAAGAACGTTCGCTTCGGAGAAACCTTTTGGCTTTTTCTTTGTCCTTTAACAAACACGTTTTAACAAGCTCTGTATACGTCCTTGGCCGAGGAATAATTTCCTGGAATTGCAAACAAAAATATGAGTCAACGATTATTTACATTCCGAATATTACCTTTCTCTCTCTCTCTCTCTCTCTCTCTCACACATTTACTCTCTTTCTCTCTGTCTTTTTGTTTCTTTCTCTTTCTCTCTCTCTCTCTCTCTCTCTTTCTGTATCATACAACACTCTCTGTCTCTCTTTCTCTCTTTCTCGTTTAATGCTTTAAAAAGAGATAGATTTCTTACCTATCCGTAATACATTAATAAACTGGTATATGTACACATGTATATACGTACCTATATATATATATATATATATATATATATATATCGTGCTATACTTTTTTCAATTCTTGGAATTCTTGGAGAAACCAGAAAAATGTGAGACTGCATTATATAAGAATTAAATTCTTTATGCTTATGTATTGTATATACGATTATGTATTTGTGCGTATGCGAGGGAAAGAGTAAAAAGAGAGAGAGAGAGAGAGAGAGAGAGAGAGAAAATGAGAAAAAAAGAAATAAAATTATTACATGTGTATAATACGTATATATATATGTGTGTGTGTATATAGCATAAAATTGATATATATATATATATATATATATATATATATGTCTATATGCGAGCATAGGTATATATATGCATTTATATGTACGTATATATGTAAAAAAAAAGAAAAAATGAAAAGGAAGAGATAGAGAATGAAAAAGAAACAAGAAAAAAAGATACATATATGTATATATGTATGTGATATATATGATACATAATATACATGTATATGAAAGAAAAGAAAAAACGTGATACAAAATTCGATCGATTAAAAAATTATTACTGATACTGTAATTACGAATAAATGGACGATCAGAAAAATATGAGAACTCGTGTTGGGATAAATAAAGTAGAAAATTTTGCAAAATGGAAAAGAAGAAAAAGGCAAGAAATGAAATAAGAATAATACGACGAAATAATATCATTTCTATTTTCAACGAAAATATCTCTTTAACCCGAGTCTGTCTCAACTTGAAAATAACACGTGTTAGAAAAGGCGTGTTTAACTATCGATTGATATATGGTACGATATTGTACGTTAGAAAATAATTCTTTAATTACCTGTAATTACGAGGAACGACGTAAATCCCGTACTAATCGCTTAACGTTCGACGATCCAAAATGGCGTTTATGTGAGAAGATACGGTCACGTGATTCGGCTCGCGCATGCGCTATAACAGTTTACCTATTTATTTCATACACGACGCGTATAATAAATCTTTAATACGATACGATTCGTCATAAATTTGATGGAGACAAAAAAAAAGAAAGAAAGAAAAAAGCAATAGTGATTTATCGATCGAAACTACGAGAATTATTAACCTTTATACGATACACATGTAAGTACGTACGTACGTACGTACGTACTTACGTAGAGAAAGAAAGTAATAAAATGTGAGAATAAAATATGGTTGAAATGGATACGCAGGGAGGATGTTCGACGACAGTAAGGTCTTAGATCGTTTTTTTTTTTTTTCTTCTTCATCTCATTTTCCACGAAACATCATTTCTTCGAAACGTCGTAAAGTGAATTACGAAAAACGAAAATAAATATCGAACGAACGAATTTGTTCACATAAGGAGATATATATATATATATACGTATAATGTGCGCGCGTGTGTGTGTGTGTGTGTGTATATATATATATATATACGTAACTACATAAGTGAAACAACGTAAGTGAATGTGATCAGATAATATTTGTAAAATTAAAAATGTTAGATATAATTATGTGACATGTGTATTATTCTTTCGTCGCGAGATTATAAAGAGACTAACGAGTGTCCTTCACCTTCGTGTGTTGCCGAAAATTTACGAGTCCTGACGAACGTTTACCGTGATATACATTCGTACGCCAGAACGTTCTTACAAACAAGAGTACGTACTACGAAAGGACGTGCGGAAAAGGGTATGTTAATTTCTCGTTTTATTATATATGTATACATATATATATATATATATATTCGCATATTTTTTTTATCTAAATGATATGATAATTTACGTATTCTGAATATATGTGTGTATATATATATATATGTTATATATTATAAATTATATATAAGATGTAAAAAATAAGAAAAAATATGAAGAAAAAACGTATAGAGGAAATCGTATTTTATCGTGTAAATATACATACATATGTACATTCATATATATATATATATATATATATATATATATATATATATATATATATGTATTCAAGCTTAAAGTTTATTCGTACGCAGTTTCTAACCTATGAATATATACTATCGTTGACCCAAATCGAGGATAACCAAAGCACGAAAGAATAACTTCCGATCCATGAGGAAAAGGCAATTTTCAAAGAATTCGATGTAAGATATTTCAACTTTGACTAGAATAATTTTACCAAATAAAGCATAAAGTTTATCGATTCGATCAAGATGATCTATTGGTAAGAAAATAGTATGAGAGAGAGAGAGAGAGAGAGAGAGAAAGAAAGAGAGAAAGTTTATCGAAAGTAAATACAGGGTGGGTAGAAAGTTCCTAAGTTGATATTAAAAATCAATTAATACTTTTTTCCTTTATCCAAGAGTTTGTAAGCGGTTTGTAATTAAACGTGTAATTTTAACAGCCTAGACTTGTAGTTTTACAATTTGTAAAAAAAAAGTAAAAAGCTAACCTAAAAAAAAAATCTCGAAGAAGATTGTAATTGATTATATTGTAATTGTGTTTAAGAACTTTTCATTTACCGTGTATCGCATTTAATAATGCCAACCTTCCGTCATTTTTTTCATGTTATCGCATGATTATACTTTTATAATTATGCATAAATTTCGAGAGAGAGAGAGAGAGAGAGAGAGAGAGAGAGAGAGAGAGAGAGAGATGCATATTCTTGCAAATTCTTCTTTTTTCTTTTTTAATTTTCTCTCTCTCTCTCTCTCTCTCTCTCTCTCTTGTTATTTTTCATTTACATAAATACTTGCAAAAATGTTTTTAATTTGCAATAACAAGTAAGGAGAGGATCAAAAGCTTTTGCATTTTGTTCATGCACGAATGATGTCAAGGTAATATATGTATAAATAATTAAATAAATAAATATATATATGTATATATATATATATATACGTGCTTAAATAAAAATAAACAAAAAGAGAGATTTGCATAATCTACGAGAAAGGTCTTATTGAAAATTTCAATTATCGCGTCGAGAGAACGTTATTTACGAATTGCAAAATATTTATCGTCTTGTTTATAGAACTAAATATGAGAATACATACATGTATATATATATATATATATATATATATATATATATATATATATATATATATATATATATACATAGATGTTGCAGAAATTGCATAATCTGTTATTAACGAATTAATTTAATTCATTAAAGGCGGAACACTCTGGGGAATAAAACGATAGCATTACATGAACGAAATTTTGTGAAACGTTTGAAAAGAGAGAAAAATAGAGAAAAAGAAAGATCTATCATCGTGATTTATCTTTTAATTAAAGTAATAGATTTATATATCTTATAATATTTTCTATACACACACACACATATATATATATGTATATACATGAATAAGTATAAAAAAATTATTATGGTAGATAATAAATAACTTTCATTTCAAAAGATCTAAATGCATTCAATAATACAATCATATATTTATAAATAACTATATAAAAATCATACAACAATATCATACTATAAAAAAAAAACCTACATGCTAGATGTTCAAATATACATATTATCAATAATGCAAATATTAGTTTGTGAATAAGTAGATAAACAAAACGTACAAATATCATTCATTCAAAAAATATAAACATATCTATGCATTCATTAAATAAGTACATAAAAATTTACATATGTATAAATATCATAGATATATTATATATACATATTTCAAAAGTACAAAGTATATTTACTGATAAATAGATACAGTAAAATCTACACATATGTAAATGTCACACATTGAATAAGATTTAGGATGCATTTAAGCATACATATTGTCAATAATACAAAGATATATTTTTAGAAATATATTTAATGGAAATATATTTTAGATACAATCAAGTGTGCATACATTGAATAATACAGATATGCATATTTATAGATAAACATACAAAAATTTATGTAAATGCAAATACTATGTGACAAAAAAGAATCTATGTACATTCATACAATATATTTGCATAATATAAAAATACATTTATAAATAAGTGGATACATAAAAAAAAAAGAAAATCTACATATATGAAAAATTATCTAATGTTGAAAAAGATCAGACGTATCATACATAGATAAAAAAGATGTTTACATACATTTTAAAATACACACAAATAAATACATATATACAAATATACATTCATAAATAATTTATATTCAAATCTCAATACAATAATATATATCTGTACATTGAAAAAAGAAAATACAAATATACATATATATATATATATATATATATATATATAATTAATAAATAGATATAAAAAAATTTACATATAATGAATACATTGAAAAAGATCTATATACAAAATATAATAATAAATTAATATATAAATTATTTGAAATTTAATATAGATCGTAGATACGAAGAGAAAAGTAATTGAACAAATAGGGATGACGTTTAATGATATTAGAACGATATTACAACGGGTTAGTCAAGTGTATAAAGCTCTGTTCGAACATAAAGGACAACTATAAAAGTGTTGAGAGAAGAGAAGACGACACAGATGGAAAATGTCTATGTAATCTATATATAATATATAAGTCCTTCTTCTTCTTCTTCTTCTTCATCATCATCGTCATCTTCTTCTTCTTCTTCTTCTTCTTGTACTTGTTCGCTATCCGATGTAAACACGTTGTGTGCACCGATAAGAGGGAAGTGCAGGTGTACCGCAGATGGTGCACGTGCAACTCGATGATGTCATTAACGTTGCACTCGATGCGTTTCTTTCTTCCATGTGTGGTACCGATCCTACTCTTCTTCGTCTCTTTTAGATCATTCTCTCTCTCTCTCTCTCTCTCTCTCTCTCTCTCTCTCTCTCTCTCTCTCTCTCTCTATCTCTCTCTTTCATTTTTTGTTTTATATATACATATATATATATGTATATATGTATATATATTTTATGTACATTAACAACACGTGTGCGAACCGATAAAGATCACTAAAGATCTATACTCATCGTTAATGTATGTTACGATACTTGTATTTACGATTCACGATTCTTTCGTAGATCCTTAGTTCAAGATTAGGATATATAATTAATTGACTATTGTTAGGATTAATCGATAATTGCACAATTCTTCTTCTTTTTCATTTTTATTTATTTATTTATTTATCCTGTTTTTTTATTTTTTTTTAATTCAATAAAAAAAAAAAAAAAAACAAATTTAATGTAATATGGATCGTTCCTTTCTCGTATGAATTGTTGATCATTCTTTTAAGATAAGTCTAGTTTTAAATCATTTCATTTTCATTAAAGTATAGGGTGGAAAAAATTAATCCATGAAATCGAATGAATTGACAATAATTATACCGATCAAAAATATATATACGATAATTATTGTCCAAACGATTTTATTAACAAATATATATATACATATATATATAATATCAATGGATTTAATTTATCATTAATTAATATAGTATCAATAATATCAATGATTTAATTTATCATATACGCGTAAGATTTACGTATTTATTAAATATGATACATTAAAAAAATTATAAAACGATAATATTGAAATGAATATAATTAATAACAAATGATTAATAATTCAATTGAATAATCGAATAAATTTAATTAAAAAATAATTAATAATTCATTAATCATTGATCGAGAAGTTGTTTCTATAATTTTAATAGAAATTTTTCTCGAATCGTACTTTATTTTTATCTCCCTTTACTTTTTATCTCCTTTTCTTTTTTATATTTAAAAATTGATTAGAATGATCCAGCAGACTCTCGTAACGATTATAATACATGTATATACGTAAATACATACATACATACATACATACATACTAACAAGAGACTTATGGAGAAATTTACGAGCAGTTGCCACGATCGTGGCATGGCACGATCGGAATGTAAATCGTCGAGATACTAGGAATAAGAGAGAAAGAGAGAAAGAGAGAGAGAGAAAGAGAGAAAGAGAGAGAGAGAAAGAGAGAGAGAGAGAGCTTAATCGTAGACTCTTGGATGATGTTCTTTTCTCATAACCACAAGATGAGAGCACGGTTGCACAAAGTCCGCGTTGTTTACACGTCTATATTTATGCTGCAACGAGGAGATCTCTCATACGTATATATACATGCACACATACATACAATTTTATGTATACGTATTTATAAATGTATGTATGATGTATGTATGTATGTATGTATTCTTTCGTATAAACTCGTCGAACGCTTCGAGAATTCGCTCTTGTTTCCCACGGTGACGTTTTATACTATGAATTTCTATCTTTATATCTTTGAAATTTCTATTTTTATTGTATATATATATATATATATATATATATGTGTGTGTGTGTGTGTGTGTGTGTCTATATGTATGTATGTACGTATGTATGTATGTATATATGTACGTACATATGTATGTATGTATGCGTTTAATTAATGATTTCTTTTAATAATTTGATCAGTAAATTTTGTTCCATTTTTTCTTTTTTTTCATTTTTCCTTCCTTTTCGTTTTTTTTTTTTTCTTTTTTTCGTTCTTTTTTTCGTTTTTTTGTTTTGTTTTTTTTTCTTTTTTTTTTTTTAACTTATTTCATATATGGGTGATAATATAATACGTCATAATTTTTTTTGATTTATTTATAGTTTTTATATAGTTATATAAAATGATATAATTTTGTTTGAAAAGAAGAAAAAGAAGAATCGACACGCAAAGAGAGAGAAAGAGAAAGAGAGAGAGAGAGAAAGAGAGAGAGAGAGAGAGAGAGAGAGAGAGAGAGAGAGAGAGAGAGATTTATATAGTGTGCTATATTTTTTTAATTCCTTGAATTCTTGAAGAACTTGAAAATATTTTATACTTGGGTGCAATATAAAGTAATTGCATTTTTATTGCAGTATTATTAATAGGACAGAAGAATTTTATATTTTCTTTTAATTTTTTTCCCTTTTTCATTTTTGATTCATTTTATTACAATACTATTATTAGATTAACAAAAAATTGTTTTCCTTCTTGTTTTTCTATTTCTTTTCTTTTCTTTTTTTTTTTTTTTTTTTTTTTTTCAATTTATTTAGATCACATATGTATACATATATATAAAGCAAAATTCAAGATTAATATTTATTATTAATAATTTTTCTCAATTATTATTAATTACTTATTACTAATATTTCATATATATATATATATATATATATATATATATATACATATACATATATTAATTAATTAATTAACGTAGAGAGAATGAAAAGAGAATTAAGATTTTTTTTTGTTTTTGTTTTTTCTTCCTTTTAATCTGTAATAATAATAAAAAAATTAATATCAAAGTCGTATGATTGAACTATAATGAAAAGTTTAAGATTTAACAATACCATTGGAATTTAATATTAAGATGAAGGTCAATGAATAATTCATAAGATTTAGTAATTAATCGTTTTATGGCCTTCGCCTTTAGGACAATATATTTGATATGGGATCGATATATATATATATACCAAAGAATTCATCCTTCGTCGTCAGTCATGAACGTTCGAAATTCAAAGGCACAAACCTGGAATGCGTCGTAATGTTAAGGCTGTCGATCACTCATGATTTTATAATGGTTTAACGCCAACAATAAATCCAAGGATAATACTCTTGACCGACATTTTTTTGACGAAACATAATCTTATTTTAATAATGAAGATTTATTAACAATTGGAAACATCCTTTATGGAATGAATATTAAAAAAATATTTTGGCTTATTTTTTCCTTCTTCTTTTTATTATTTTAAAATAAATAAATAAATAAATAAATGGATATTTATTTACATGTATATCGATGATTAGATTTTATACCTTTTCTTCTTAATTTAATAATTTGATTGATTAACATATGATAATTATAATTTTTGCGATATAATAATCGATTGTATAGAACATTGCTTAATATTTTATATATATTTACGGATATATGTATATGTGTGTGTTTTATATGATAGAAAATAATTATAAATATAATGAAATATAGAAAATTATTATTATAATAAATATTATAAGAAATAATTATTATAAATAGATCTAATGTATCTATATTATTTTAATATATGAGACAATTGAATTTTTGCAATATTATAATTAACAATTAAGATTTATTATAATGAATGTTATAAATATTGAAATGTCAAGTGAATATATTTACATTATTTTTTTCTTCTTTCCTTTCTTATCTTTTTTTTTTTTTTTTTTTTTTTTTCTTTTTAATTTATTGAAAATATAAGCCGTGTTGATATCTTCGATAATCGCAGGAAGTTACTTTCTCATAATTTTCTGAAAGAAATTCCAACGAGTACACTCGATGAAACTACTTAGTATCGTTTCTCTTTTTATTCTATCTTTCTCTCTCTCTCTCTCTCTCTCTCTCTCTCTCTTTTTTTTTCCTCCTTTTCTCTCATTCAATTCATTTCTGTGCATTTAGTCGCTCTGTCGCGGCCAGGGTCAACCACTTGTAGGATCCTGGCAACTGCAACTGCAGCTGCAAATGCAACGACAACAGTAACAAACTGATACGTTGGTTTGCTACAATCGCAAAACATTTTATTTTTAGTGTAGAATAATTTTCATTCGTCGTAATATACAAATGCACATACATATACATATACATATACATATATAAATATATTAATGTATATTATTAACCGCTATTGTATGTACTATAGGATATATCAAAAATTTTTAAGTGATTATAAAAATCGATTTTCTTTTTTTTTTTTTTTTCTTTTTTCTTTTTTCTTTATAGCAGATCGTAAAGCTATAAGTCTAGTGTTTTTTTTTTTTTGTATTATTTTTTTTTTCTTTTTCTTTAATTTTTTTTTGTAACTACAAACACAAGTAGTAGATAAGAAAATTTTTCAAGTGTCGATGAAATATGAATAATTCGTTTCTTTTTCTTTTTTTCTTTTTCTTTTTTTTTTTTAAGAGAATAACAAAACTTTTACGATTAAAATTAGAAACAAATTTTTAATTCCTTCATTATATCAATCAATTAAAAAATAATTTGATTAATTTGATTCTAATTGAATATTTCGAAACGTACCTATCAAAGGATATATATGTATATATATATATATCAATTATTAATTTTCTAGAAATTATTTATAAAATTTTGGATAAAATCTTAACGAACGTGTTAATGAGAAATTTATAAATAAAAAATTTCAAAATTTATTAAGAAATATTTATCAGAATATTTATCAAGTAATATCAAATTATAATCTATGTTATAAAAGAGACACACGTATAGATCTTAGATATTCAAAAGAAAGATACAGAGATACATATACATATATATATATATATATATATATATATATATATATATATAGAGAGAGATTGAGAGAGAGAGAGAGAGAATAACACGTGATGCATCGACGATGCAACTTCGTAGGACGTTGAAACCGCATTGCGGAAATTTCTCCGGTGCATAAATTACCGATGATAATTCATTCCCTTTCTAAATACATATACACGCACACACACACATTATATATATATATATATATATATATATATATATATATACATAAGTAGACGAAGGTGTCTGCATGCATCCCCTTGTTATGTACCCTCTATGGAATATTCGAATCCAACGGCACCTTGATTTCGACATTCCCTCATCCCATGACAAGTCGGTCGTTCTCCCATCTCCCACACCCCCTATTCATGTATTTGCTACACGTCCACGATATGGCGTTATATTCCCAATCCCATGAGCGGGAACAATTTCATGAGAAATGGATCCATTAATGAGTCAAAGATTATTATACATCTTGAAAATATCTGAAGATTCTTTTTTTTTTTTTTTTTTTTTATATATATATATATATATATATATATATAATTTTTTTTTTTTATTACGATGACAATAATTATGATATTGTGCGATATAATGAGAAATAAATGAGGTATAATCTATGTAATAAAAAGTATAATGAGGAGTATGTATGTAATAAAAAATGTATAGTATAATATTGTGATTTTTTTTTTTTTTTTTTTTTTTTTCTTTTTTACAAACATAGCTGACAATCGTTCGATTTAATTTAATCTTGTTAAATATTAATAAACTGATCATTATTGACATAACAATGATTAAATCTCATTTATAAGATAATATTTAAACATTTATTATTTAATAAATATGTTCGATTAATTTAATATCCATACGATTAATTTAATATCCATACAAAATAATTTTTATATAATCATTGATACAAATTTTATTCGTTATAAAAATTAAAACGAATATTTTCAATGATATTATTAATAAATATTATTAATAAATATTGTGCCGATTTGATCTGCTCACAGGTAAAAATTTTTACATATAATCGATTATTTTAATTTGTTGTATTTCACATTGACATATATATTGTATAAAAGCTTATTTTTTTCTTCTTTTTTTTTTTATCAAAATGAGAGATTATAATAATATTTAAATAAACGATTTAACGAGGAATATCCGTTTTGAATTACTTGAAAGAATATATATATATATATATTTTTTTTTTTTTAGATGATAAGTAAACCGACAATTTGTGTTTTGATTTAAATATCGATCGTCTCTTCCGACACGTAATAAATCGTCGATACGTTGCCTCGTTTGGTAGCACGATTTTAATACTTATGGTTAGAATCATCCAATTGGATACATAAACATCCAGAACGTGTATCTCTTAAAGGATATATATATATATATATATATATATATATATGTATATATATGTATGTATGTATGTATGTATATATATGTATATAAATATATGACGTTGCATCAATAGTTTCACGCATGTACATATATGTAAGCATTTATACAATGTGTGTATGCGTTCATGCATATGTGCGTTTGCACATCGGTAAATGCATATAAACATGAGATGCATTTTACGGACGAGGACATCACCATATGCAACGACTATGTCCAACTATGATGCTTCGTTCGTTTGTGTTTGTGAGAAGAAGAATGTTTTGGTGTTATTTTTTAAACTGTTCGCTCATCTATGCTTGCATTTTCGTATATGTATACGTGCATATCTCTCTCTCTCTCTCTCTCTCTCTCTCTCTCTCTCTCTCTCTCTCTCTCTCTCTCTCTCTGTGTATGTATATATGTATATAAGTATGTATGTATAATATGTACGTAGGTAAATTTCGAGAATATTGAAATATTTGTGTGTATATGTTAACATTGATTAATGTGTGTATTTGTGTATGTGTAACTTTTTTTTTGTTATTTTATTTTTTTGAAAAAAGCAAAATCACTCTGACTTTTTCCGATAGAAACCATTGTGTGTGTGTGTCTTTTTTTTTTTTTTTTTTTTTTTTTTTGTAAAAAATGTATCGAAAATATTTATTTATATATCTTTAAGTTTGATATATTTATAATAATAATATATATATATATATATATTTATATATATATGTACGTATATATGTATATATATTTTATTTTTAGTTTCTCGATACGTTGTATATTCAATTCATATGCAGTTCAATACTTATATATTTAATTCGTATGCAGTTCAATACACACATATTCAATTCATTTCATATACAATTCAATACACATATAAACAATTCATATAAAATTCAATACACATACAAATCAATTTATATGGGATTCAATAAACAAATATTCAATTCTTATAATTCGTGTGTATATATATAATATATTATTATTTTATATCTTTATTATTTTACTTAATACTATATTTTTATTTATATATCCTCATTTTATATATATATATATATATATATATATATGTATGTATGTATGTATATAATATCTAAAAATATATAATATATATAAATATATACATATATATTATTTCCATTCTTGTATAATTATTTTCATATTAATTTCCTATTATATACTTCATCAATGATTTCATTATAAGCGATAATTAAAAAAATATATCCTTTCTTTATATATTAGAAATTTTAATTATTATTTCATAATAATTAAATTATTATAAATAAACAAATATATATATATATATAAATAAATTAATCCGCTTGTATTTCTTTCTTCAGTTTCTCACTTTTGTATTTCATTTCTTTCTCTTTTTTCTTTCTTCCTTTTTTTTTTAATTTTTCATTTTTACATTTTTATAAAGCACAAATACACACACACACACACACACACACATATTCGATTCGAGACGAATAACGAACTCAGGAGAAGCGTGATAGATGCAAACAATTCGATCTCGACATTCATACGAGTAGGAAGGCCCTTTGGAATTCAATTTTCTGACTGGTCGTTCGTAGATCGAGTACATTATGTTCGAAGTTGAGTATATATACAAATACACACACACACGCACGCGCATATGTACATACATATGTGTGTGTGTGTGTGTTAGAGAGAGAGAGAGAGAGAAGTATTTGTTTAATAAAATCATAGCTCTCAGATCCTTCATAGATTTAATTTGAAATATCTTTCGAAATTCCAATTTATATATGCTTGTGAATTTTCAAACGATTAGGTTAATTGAAAATGATGGATATATATGTATATCGCGTATATCGATTAAACGCGAGTAAACATTATTTACGCTTTTTTTTTTTTTTTTTCTTTAACAATGTTACTTTAATGTATCTAATTTACTCCTCTCACACCTATATCTACGTTTATTTATTCGATTGATAATTAATGATCGATAATTAACTCGTTCAATCATCGTGTTTATGATGGACCATTTTAAAACTTTACGTTTATTTCTTTTCTTTTCTTTTCTTTTATAATTATTAAATATTATTATTATTATTATTATTATTATTAATTTGTAATCGATTCAATTACTTTTGTCCAATGATTTAAGGATATAATGATTCATTTGCGATCTCTATATTACTTTCTTTTTTTCTTTTTTTTTTTTTTTTTTTTTGCCTCTCGCATCAATAGTTAATTATTCCAATTTAATCGGACGACTTATGAAATCTTACGTTTGTTTTTAAATTGCAATTTTTACTTATCTATTTACTTATTTGTTACTTTTTTTTTTTTTTTTTTTCAATTAATAATTAACAATCAATTTATGCAACAATTGAAAAATATTTTTCTTTTTAAATTGTTAAACGTATATTATTAGTAAGTGATAAAGTTTTGTTGTTGTTGTTGTTGTTATTGTTATTGTTATTTGAAATAACGCGAAAAGGAATTATTATTATAGGAATATAAAATCGATGATAAAATATCGATTATCAGAATTTGCATGATCATAAGCGTACACTATCGAGTAACTTGAATTACGTACGATGGTTTTGGTCGAGCGATCGCGTATTAAGAGCCGTTGCGAATGGGGTACCATTATACGGTAGAGCTTAAGTCCCCATAATCCAATTTTAATGCGTTGTAATTACCATTAGCAGCATTTTAGTGAGCTAAACGACGTAGTAAACATAACCGCTGGATAAACTTATACTTTTATTCTATGTTTTAAAAGAAATTCAAGATTTCTGTAAACAATAAATACATTCAAATTTTTCTTCCGACGGATTTATATTACGTATAAAATTATATATTAAAATACTGCAATAATTTGCAAAAGAGACAAGAGTTGATTTTTTTTCCATTTTTTTTTTTTCATTTCTCCCCACCCATCCCCCCGCCCCCCCCCCCATGAAATTTTCGTGCGAACAAAATTCGTTTCATGAAGAATCGGAAGAATTCAGAATTTTTTTTTACGCTGTTCTCGAAAATTATTCTTTTTTTTTTTTTTGTTTTTTTTTTGTTTTTTACGAACGAATAGAAAAAGAAGATTCAAATCATGATGTATCTATCGTGAGTGTAAATATTTTCCATTTTTCTAGGAAGTTATAAAAGGTCCATTTTTTTTGTTTTCTTTTGTTTTGTTTGTTTGTTTGTTTTTTTTTTTTGAATTACGAAGGAATTAAAAATTTTTTCCATGGACATCAGCTGTTCTCGAAAACTATACAAACACACACACACACACACACACACACACATATATATATATATATATTTTTTTTTCTTTAAGCATATGAAGAAAAGATAAAAGAAAAGATCGGAATTTTATATATGAGATCGATCACAAAAATTAAATATAACAAACGATATAATAAGAATCAACGTAGTCGAATGAAATGGAGATATTGTTTTATGTTAAAGAAGACGTCAGCTGTTAGACGCGTTCGATCACGCATGTAGTAAGGTGTCATAGTTGGGTAACCACCGCCCCCATCCCATCCCACCCCATCCCATCCTCTCTCTCTCTCTCTCTCTCTCTCGATTGACAACAAGAGGCCGGCTCCGATATCGTAAGTTTAGGGTTTCGGATTACTATAGTAATAGGAGCTTGAACCGAAGTAAAAAGGAGAGGATCCATCGTCATGGTTCGAAGCCACCCACATATTCACAAACTAATATTTTCTTTTCTTTTTTTTTTCTCTCGTCAGTGTCCCTCCCTCCTTCCCCCATCCATCCATCCATCCAACCATCCAACCATCCATGCATGCATGCATACATCCAATCCCATAGACCGCGTTTTTCTTTCTTTCTATCTTTTATTATTTTTATTGCTTTTTTCCTTTTCCTTTCTTTCTTTCTTTTTATTTTTCATTTCCTTCTTTTTCTCCATTTTTTTCCATTTTCGTTCTACGAGACGACTATCTCTCTTTTCCCCTCCCCTCCCCCCATTCCCAATCCCTCCCATCACATCCCATCTCAGTAGATGCAATCGTAGATAGCGTCAGTTAAGTTATTTTCCCTGGAAAATTACAAATGAAAGAAAAAAAAAAAAAAAAGGAAAGAGCGAATAAATGAACGAATGAAAAAAGGTAAAAATCATCGATGATCAATTGACTTAAAGTTGTGAAAAAATTACGAGATATAAAATGCAACAAACAAAACTATAGTATACGTATTTATTATATAGATCGCTATGATATAAAACTAGCTCATATAAATATATATATATATATATATATATATATATATATATATATAATGTATATAATGTATATGTGAAAGAATAGCTTAATATTTTGGCCCATCCTATATTTAAGGCCACCCAAGACTACTAAATCCACTTCTATATTTATCTTAGGTTAGAAAACGAAAAGAGAGAGATAGAGAGAGAGAGAGAGAGAGAGAGAGAGAGATTCTCCCCACTCACCCCCTTCGATTAATTCGATTGGTAGAAGAAAGGAATGAGAATCCTTGATGTAAGAACAAATCGTCGTCTTTGCTTGATAGTAGGATAAAGGAAAAGTGGGAGTAAATTGGAATGGATGGGCAAAGAGAATGATGGAGGAGGGGATTGGGGGTGGGGTAAAGGGGTAGTTGATCGATCGTACTCGATCGTGAGATCGAGATATTCTTTCGTTCGCCATATTGGTATGATTCTGTTAACGTGTTAAAAGAAGTAGGGATGAAGAATGAGAAATATATATATATATATATATATATATATATATACATTAACACAGACATATGCAAGACCAACCATTAGATATCTCTGTAAGGAATAAGAAGAAGAAGAAGAAGAAGAAGAAACAGAAAGAGAAAGAAGGTCCAGAATCCCATGCTGACAATAGAAGACCGTTAGGTATAGAACGAGGACCGTCAGAGATCTGTTAGATCAGCATGGGAAGCCCTGTCGAAGGGTACTCGATCTCTCTCTCTTTCTCTTTCTCTTTCTCTTTCTCTTTCTCTTTCTCTTTCTCTTTCTCTTTTTGAAAAACCAAAGTCTAAGGGTTCCGCGTTGTAAATGCGAAGGAACTGGTTTACCTGCTCCGTGCCTTAGCTTGCCTGTTTCTCTTCCTTCCTCGTCCTTTTCTCTCCGTACCCTCTTCATCGTTCTCTCTCTCTTTCTCTTTCTCTCTTTCTTTTTCTTTCTCTCTCTTTCTCTTTCTAGTTATCGTCGAAGCCGAGAAAAGAAAGGTACGAAGAAGAGGAATGCCAAGAGGACGTTCTGTTCTCTCTCTCTCTCTCTCTCTCTCTCTCTCTCTCTCTCTCTCTCTCTCTTTCTCTTTCTCTTTCTTTCTTTCTCTTTCGGTCTGTCTGTCTGTCTATCTATCCATCTTTCTTTCTTTTAAGAAGATCACAATGATCTTCTGTCTTCTCTACGGAATCTAAGGAATTTTCAAGTTGGTCCAAGCAATTCCAAGGGTCTTCTCAACGTGGTTACTGACCTATAACAATAACCCAAAGAAAACGGGACGACGGGAGGATGGCATTGGAAAAATTTTAAGTAAAGAAAATTTGCCAGGTCATTATATTAATTTTCAATTGGAACGAATCATTGTAAATTGTAAAATTAATTTGATATATTATATTACATACGTCGAAATTTATTCGTACATTTAATTTGAATTAACGTATAACGTTGAACAAGTTTTTCTTTTTCTTTTTCTTTTTCTCTCTCTCTCTCTCTCTCTCTCTCTCTCTCTCTCTCTCTCTCTCTCTAGCGAATAATAATCCCAAAATGAATATGATTATAATAATGAAATTTAATTTCAAATACGACGATTTATTTATTATATATTAAATTAATTTATATAATATAAAATAGAATAATATTATAATATTTAAAATCATTAGATCAATTATGATCAATTATGATCTAATGATTTTAAATGATATGTATTATTCGTTTTTAATGGAAACTCGATGAGTTTTCATTACGTTGTACTATAGTGAAACTAACTCGGTGCAGTTAAAGATGCAGTAGTGTTGTGGCACGTTGTAAGTAGAAGGAGAGAGAGAGAGAGAGAGAGAGAGAGAGAGAGAGAGAGAGAAAGAGAGGGAGAGGCAGGGAGTGGGGGGGGGGGGGGGGTAGAGAGAGAAAGAGAAAAAGAGAGAGGGATCGTGTCTTGTTCTGAACTCCTCCGGAAGAAGTAGAAACGAGGATGGGAAGAACTATCAGAGGATTGGAAAGAGAAAGGAGATAAAGACGAAGAGAGGACGAAGAGGTCAGAATGAGGAAAGAGGAGGAGAAGTATGAGGAGGTGGAAGAAGAAGAAGAAGAAGAAGAAGGAAGAGGAGGAGGAGGAGGAGGAGGAGGAGGAGGGTTTACTGGAAGGATCCCTTTTGCTCGGTCGTTCAAGATTTCCACGAACTCGAGACCTCTCTTTCTATCTTTTTCTATCTTTTTCTCTCTCTCTCTCTCTCTCTCTTTTTCTCTCTTTCTGTCTTTCTGTCTGTCTCTGTCTCT
>NC_062204.1:2290422-2303114 GCF_912470025.1 Vespa velutina | reverse complement strand
GATATATATATATATATATATATATGTATATATATTTCTACGAGACGAGGGAATGGACTTGACCGTTTTGTGGTTTTGTATCGTGTATGACTGAACAAAAGGAAGTAACGAAAGGAGCTACAAATTATTTTTATTATTATTACTATTATTATTATTATTACTAATGTTATTATTATTTCTTCAAGGAGATCCTCTTTCGAGACTAATATGAGCAATAATACGAACGTGTACGCGTACTTAACCTAATATTAATTATTTAATGATAATCATATGAAAATAATATGATAGAATTAGATTGTCACGAATGAAAATACATATACATATATACATATATATATCCATATATATATATCCATATATTTATATACATCTATACATACATATACATTAAATATAATATATATATATATATATGTAGTAGTAGAAAATATTCGATAAGTACGAAACACGTTCTATTTATCTATACATCTATCTCTTTCTTTCTCGCACCCATAAAGTCTATATCTATTTCTTTTTCTTTCTTTCTTTCTCTCTCTCTCTCTCTCTCTCTCTCTTTCTCTCTCCCTATCTATCTATCCTTCCGACCTTCCTTTGTTCCTCACGGCTCGGCCGCTGCTACGTGACTGACCGCTTCGTGCGCGCCCGTAAACCACGAGGTACGCCGAAGACGAACGAAGAGGGACCCAGTGTAATATATATATATAACATCATACATACACGTACATACGTACGGCGGTTCGTCGATCGGAAACGACCCTCGCCGACGAACACGACCGAGGGAGCCTTTCTTTGTTCGGCCGAGACTGAACGGCACGTCGGAGAACTCCTATACATACGAGTATAACCTTCTCTCTCTCTCTCTCTCTCTCTCTCTCTCTTTCTTTCTCTTTCTCTCTTTTTTCAAACACACACTGTTTTCCTTATAGATATATGTCCTTCCCTCCCTCTCATCTTATCTATCTTTTCGAATTCTTCGTCTTCTCGTCTTTCGCACAAACTATATACGATTATTTCTTTTTCTTTCTTTCTTTCTTTCTTTCTTTCTTATTTTCCTACTTTATCTCTCTTTCTCTCTTTAGTTTCTTACCTTATACTACTCTTCTAATCCTTCTATCCTCGACTATTCTTCGGATATTTCATTTTCCACATTGTTTTCGTATAAACGTCCTATCATACAATGTATACATACATACATACATACATACATACAATATATTTATATATATGTTATTCTTTCTCTGTTTTTCTTTCATTCATTCATTCTTTCTTTCTTCCTTTCTTTCTTTATTTATTTATTTATTTCTTCTTCGTCTTTCTGTAACTATAATATTAATCCTTCCTTTCTCCTCATACCTTTTCATATGCATACTATTTTTTCTCTCCCTCTTTCTCTCTCTCAGTTTTTTTCCACCCCCTCCCCCCTCTCTCTCACTCTCTCTTTCTCCCACTCTCTCTGAGATCTCGTCTCAAGATCTCAGATGCAAACGTTCGTACGATCTGTTAGTAACTGAAAGTCACATAGAGACGATACTCCAATATAATACATACATACATATATATATATATATATATATATATATGTATGTATGTATGTATGTATGTATGTATGTAGCGGATACTGACTCGACGCGACGCGACGCGGCGTCCCGACGTCGGCGTCCCTCCTGCTACTCGTCGACGCGACGCGACGCGACGCGACACGACGCGACGCGACGCTACGCGAATCGAACTTGGAAGGGGTGGTCTTCCAACGAACGCAACAACCACCACCATCAACATTACCATCACTACCAATACTACCTACCACCACTACTACTACTACTACTACCACCACCGTTATTACTACTACTACATTACTATTACTATATCTCCCCTTCACCCTCTCTAGTCACTACGACGACTCTCTGTAATACCAGACTCCCTCGAATATCACCCCCTCGAGATTCGAAGGGTGAATTGCAACGGGTGTTCGAATTGCTTCCAGACCACTTTTTTCTCTTTCCTTTATTTCTTTATTTTATTTCTTTCATTTCTTTTTTTTTCTTTTTTCTTTTTTTTCTTTTTGTATTTCCTTTTTTTTTTCACACTTAAAGCTATCGTCCTTTCGTCTCGGCTCTTTTCTTTTTGTTGTCCTTTCTCTTTTTTACTTTCTTCTGACGTTTCTTTTTTCTTCTTCTTCTTTTTTTTTTTTTTTTTTTTTTTTTTTTTTTTTTTGGGAGTTTCTTCGATCCATAAAGTCAATCGTGTCGGAAACAATCGCATAGTATTATTCTTGTCGATCGAAAGTACAGACATATGTTTAGAAAAATATTTCACTATATATAACGTTGGATAGAGGGAGAGAGAGAGAGAGAGAGAGAGAGTGGGGGGATTTTTCTAAGGAGAGCGAATTTCTTCCTTTTTTTCCTTTCTTTCATTTTTTTCTTCTCCTTCTTCTTCTTCGTTTAAAATTCAAATTCAAAAACTATTTAGAATTTTTTACGTCGTTTTTATGAAAATAATTATATGCGAGGAGTAAATTATTACAGAGAATTCGTGGAAATACGATTTTGAAGAGGAGTTGGAAGGAGGAAATCCACTATAAAAAAAAAAAAAAAAGGAAAAAGAAAAAGAAAAATGAAAATTTACAAAAAATATTCGACTCCTATTTTTCTTTTTCTTCCCTTTTCTTCAGAGAAAAGGAAGAAACAAAAGTCGTACATTTCTTCTCTCCCTTCAATCTCCCCACCTCCTTCCCCTCATCCTCACCCTCAACCTCCCAACCACATATTATTTATATAAATGTTCCTCTATCATTGTCACATATATTCCAATTCTACAACATATTTCTCTGATGTTGGCGAAATGGACTCGTTCAAATGATTATTTGGCCAGACAGAGAAAGAGAAAAAAAGAGAGAGAGAAAGAAAGAAAAAGAAAGCGAAAGAAAGAGAGAGACTTCTTTCTAGAAACATAGAAATCGATTATAATAGTAGACATATATATAGCGTACCTTCCTATAAACGTACGTAATAGGCGAGAGACAAATAACGGTGGTGTTCTAAAAAAACACCCCCGATATCTCAATAACATCGTAAAACGGTATCCAATTACCGTGGGAGAGAAAGAGAGAGAGAGAGAGAGAGAGAGAGAGGGAGGGAGAAAGAAAGAGAAAGAAAAAAAAATAGAGAGAGGGAAAGAGAAATATAAAGAATACAAAAAGAAAAAAGAGAGAGAGAGAAAGAGAGAAAGAGACATTTCTTCGATACCATAACCTACGGTACATCGTAATTTCTTATGGATCGATAAAGGCTATCCCTTTGTATATACATATATATATATTTCTCTCTTTTACCATCCAATATCTATCCATCCCTTTTTATTATTCTCAACTTCATCGAATCTCATCGCATTATATTTTCCATGACGTTGTGACCAGATAAAAAAAAAAAAAAAAAAAAAAAGAAAAAGAAAAAAAAAAGAAGAAGAAGAAAAGAGAAAAAAGAAAGAAAATAAAAAAGAAACTTGGTTTTATATATGTATAATAAGTACATAAGGTGGTGACACATAAGCACGTCTACGACGAAACATATTCAACGAGAGTGAAAATCTTCTACGATGGCGATAAACATGGATGATGAAAAAGTGTGAGAGAGAGAGAGAGAGAGAGAGGGAGGGAGAGAAAGAGAGAAAAAAAAAGGAAAAAGAAAAAGAATAAAAAAGAACAAAAAATGAGAAAGGAAAAAAAAAGAAAGAGATAGAGGGAAAAAGTTGGTGATGGTTGGCGGTGGTTGGTGGTTTTCGTGGAAAGGGCTTGAATTTAGTGTCGGAAAATCCTTAGGACTTTACGACACGAACCCCTTGGTCTTCGGGGGTTGAACTAAATTAAAAAGTACTGCATGGATTTGTAAAATGTTGAACGAATGCTCGTTGCAATGCGAAAAATGCGAGATAGAAGAAAGGTGGGGAGGGGGGGAGGGTGGGGAGTTTGCGAACTTTTGAAAAAAAAAAAAAAAAGAAAAGAAAAAAGGAAAAAGAAAAAGAAAGAAAGAAAGAAAAAAAGAGAAAAAGAGATCCTTGAAATTCCATTAGAAAGTTTTAAATTAATTAATGTTAATACCGATATGTTCATTCATAGATTTTGAAAGAAATGAATAAACGACGGTGAAAGGGAACAGAGAACAGAGAGAAAGAGAGAAAGAGAGATAATATTCTATACATGTGTAAATACGTAAACACACACACACACACACACACACACACTTATCTATGTAAACGTTTAATAATGAATAAAAGATTACTCGGCAAGCGCTTCTTCTCTATCGTCTCTGCTTACTGGAAAATTTTTCAGTAAGGATAAAAACGAAATGAAAGTGAGAGTTAAAGTTTCGAGTATATGTGTATGAGAAAGAAAGAAAGAAAGAAAGAAAGAGAGAAAGAGAGAAAGAGAGAGAAAGAGAGAGATTTTAGAATTTCAAAGTTATCCTCACTCCATCTCCCTTTTCGAAGGAAACTCAGTCCAGTACCCTCTACGTCATCGACGAACGTTCTCGTGCAAGCACTCAGCTTCTCTCTCTCTCTCTCTCTCTCTTTCTTATTCCTTCTTTTATCTCTTCTCTCTTCCTGTACGAATGTGGCGCAAAAGAGAGAGAGAGAGAGAGAGAGAGAGAGAGACTTTCGAAGGAAAACGTTCTTTCTACTTTCAAAAATCAGGTAGATCACCACGTATCTACGTGGAAAAGCATATTTCAAAGGAAGGCCAAGCCCACTTGGGATCGGTTGGGTTCACCCGACGACTATGGGAAAAAGGTGCTGCTACGCTGCTTCTTCAAAACAAATAGTCGTAGGGGCTTTTCTAAGGATTCCATGAATATCTCCTTTGAAGACTTTTTTTCTTCTTCTTTCTTTCTTTTTTTTTTTTTTCTTTCTTTTTTTTTCCTTTACCATCCTCCCTCCTCTCTCCCTCCCTTCCACCTTTTCTCTCTTTCCTTTTTCTTTATCTTTCTGCACCAGTCCCATCCCTTCCTACCCCCACCACCCCTATATCACTTCCCTCCCCGTCCCTCCGCCCCTCGCGTCAACGTGAATTATGGAATTTGTGGAATTATGAAATTCGTCCTTTCAAATTATTTTGCGAGCTCGAAAGCCGAACGATACAGGGAATTTTTTTTTCTTTTTTTTTTTTTTTTTCAATTTTTCTCTTTTTTTTTTTTTCTTTTTTTTTTTACTTTTCATTATTCTCTAAATACAATTCTATTTATCCAGGGTTATCGGTTGTTTAGAGATAATTAATTACACGACTGACTTCGATTGCGGGGATAAAAATTAAAATTAAAAATGAAGGAGGGAGGGAAAAAAGAATTGAAAAAAAAGAAAAAAAAAGAAAAACAAGAGGAAAGAAATGATAAAAAGAATGAAATGACAGATAAAGTAAAAAAAGAAATTGATGAACAATGAATGAATGAATGAATGAATGAATGAATGAATGAACGAACGAACGAATGAATGAAACAATAAAAGAAATATTTTCTTTCGATAGATCGTTATTTATTATCGATTAATTTACTTGTTTAATTTTTTGAATTTACTTATACTTAGCGACTTGATCTTTTATCGATTATCTCTTCTTAACTTTTCAAATATCTCCAGAAGATCATTTCCATTATTATTTCAATTATTAATTTCTTTTATAGAGGGGGAGAGAGAGAGAGAGAGAGAGAGAGAGAGAGAGAAAAGAAAAAAGAAAAAAGAAAAAAGAAAAAAAAATAAATTAAATAAATAAAAAAAAAGAAAAAAAAGAAAAGAAAAAATAGGAAGCGAAACGAACGACAAAATAATCCACAAAGAATACTACCCCGACGACTTGACCGTCAGAACATTTTCGTTAATAGGCAATGAAAGAACGAAAATGAGGAGAAGAAGGAAGAAGAAAAAAAAAAGGAGGAAAGGCAGAAATAAAGGAAGAAGAAAAAAAAAAAAGAAAGAAAGACCTGCGTGAGGGTGACTACTCCATTCATCAGATAGAACACACTGTCGGAAGTAGATACTTTTAGTTCGTCCGAGGTCTCTATCCGTCTATATCTCTCTCTCTCTCTCTCTCTCTCTCTCTCCCACCCTCTTTCTCTCTCCCTCCCTACATTTCTCTTTCTGAAACGTGTCGGCATTTCGAAATTAATATCGACGTTGTTGCCTGTTGACCGACCGAAGTTCGAACGTAAAAGAAGGTAGCTAAAACCTAAAAGACCGTCCCAACAAATACCAAAATTCACTGAACACAAACGAACGAACGAACGAACAAGAATGGTCGGTCTGTGTTAAGAAAGATACTGAGAAAGGAAGAGAACAGAAGGAAAGAGAGACAGAGACAGAGAGAGAGAGGGAGAGGAATAAGAAGGAAACGTTGAAAATAGACCTTTCTCTATCTCTCTCTCTCTCTCTCTCTCTCACTCTTACTCTAACTCTAACTCTAACTCTAACTCTAACTCTGTATCACACCAGAATGTCTCAAGTGGCCTAGAGAGAGGCAATAGAAAGAATTTCGTTCGAACATAACTGGCCTTTCCTCTCTCTTTCTCTCTCTCTCTCTCTCTCTCTCTCTCTCTCTCTCTCTCTTTATACCTATCTATCTATCTCTCTCTTTTTCATACACACAATCTTTCACACTTCCAATGTTACCTCTCTCTCTCTCTCTCTCTCTCTCTTTTTCTTTCTTTTTTTCTTTTTGAAAGGGCTAAGAAATCTCTCGTTGACTCAGCTTATAAAAGAAAAATAAATGAATTGTATGATCTAAATCATATTACGTTTAAAAAATGAAAGATTAGAATTTTGTAATTATATCATTTATCATTCTTTCTTTCTTTTTCGTTTTTTTTTTTTTTTTTTTTTATTCTACCTATCGAAATTCAAAATCCAATTGAATATATATATATATATATATATATATATATATATATATATATATATTTAGAAATATAGATTTAGAAATCTTTTTGAATTTTTGATCGAATGAGAATCTTTGTTAAATCTTTCGAACGAATCTATCATTAATTCGTTTACGATAATATATAGTAATTAAAAAATATTTCTTTCTTATTGAAATTCATTCAATAATTAAATATCGAACGAGAATGATTTATCTATATATTCCTATCTTGTTTTAATATATCTTGTTATTATTAATTGTGAATTTTGAATTTAGAAAAATAATGATTACATTGTAATCGTGTTTGAGATTTTTTATCGGATCCTACGAACGAATTATCATTTAAAAACTTATCGTTCTAATATTTCGTTCGTATCAAACAAGAATGAACATAAAGAGAATTTAGAAAATATTTTTGTTACGTTGAAATCCGCATTCGTACTCGAAATCAAACGAATGAATATCTATCTATCTATCTATCAATCTTTCTAATATCTTGTTTTTATCCCCTTCCACGAGAGAGCATAGAAAGAATTTAGAAAATATTTTCTACATTGAAATATATTCGTTCGATTTCGAAATCGAAATTGTACGAATGGATTCTACCAGCTATCATATTCTAATATTCTTGTTTCCCCCTTTTACGAGAGAGAATAGAATTTAGAAAATATTTCCGCGTTTGAAATATACGTTCGATTCAATTTGAAATCGAACAAAATATCACTATCTATCATTCTAATATTCTCTTTCCGGCGTGAAGCTACGAATTTCGAAAAATATTTTCATATATACATTTCTCTTTTTCCAATAATAATAATAATAATAATAATAATAATAATAATAATAATAATTATTATTATTATTATTATTATTATTAGAAATCTTGACGTGACCTTTGACAATTTTGAAAATAATTTATCCGTCGATGAAACTCTTTCGATTAGAAAAAAAAAAAAGAGATAAAAAAAAGAAAATAAAAAAAAATAAAAAAAAAATAAAGAGAGAGAGAGAGAGAGAGAGAGAGAGAGAAATTGAACGACCATATCCACGTAAATAAGTACATCATTTTAAATATTTCATTTCTAACGAGATCTTAGAACGTAGAAAATAATTTCACGTAGAAATTTGCTTCGATACGAAATTGAACGAACACAAATATACAGACACAAATACACACACAAACACACACATACACGCGCGCGCAAACATCTATTTATTCCATCATTGCTCGAGGCAATAATCGAAAGTCTCACTCGAATGAACCGAACCCTGAGAGTTCGATAAATTCGTTAAATGATCTCGAAGAACATTCTCTTAGAATTCTTTTTTTCTCAATTGAAGGGCTCGTCTTAAAACATTTTTATTTTCTCTTCTTTGCAACCTTTAATACTTTTTTGTTCCCCCTTCCCACCTCCCCCCGCCGCCGCTCCTAAAGAGAAATGCATCAAACGTCGAAAGTGGAATAAGAATTAAAAAAATCTACCTCTCTCCCTCTCTCTCCCTCCCCCCCACTCTTTCTCTATATTTTTTGTCTTCTTTTCTTTTACCTTTTATTTCCATCTTTACCATTGATTTATATATATATATGTATATATATATATATATATATATATATATATATATATATATATATATATATATATACAAATATCTCTTTTTTTCTCTCTCTTCTTTCTCTCTCTCTCGTTCTCTCTGTCGAATTCGTGATATACGAAGAGAAACGTTGAGAATATTTGTAAATTCTATCGACGTCACCGTCGTCGAGCAATATGTATCAATATTTGTTCGAATTGAGAGAGAGAGAGAGAGAGAGAGAGAGAGAGAGAGAGAGAGAGAGAGAAAGAGGATAAGAGAAATAGTGTTAGACGAACGTGCAACACGCAAATAGTATATACAACCATCGTCGAAATACGATAGAACTTTTCCCATTAAAATAAAAACTCTTCCATCTTCCAAAAAAGTCAACGAACTACTACACTTTTCAATATTAATGTAAAATAATATATAATATAAAAAAAAAAAAGAAGAAAAAAATAGGAGAAAGAGAGAGAGAGAGAGAGAGAGAGAGAGAGAGAGAGACAGAGAGAAAACAGAATGGTTTTAGACGTATATAACACGGAAATAGCGTAACATATGTACAAACCCACCATCATTCTCGAAATCCTGTCGAATATTATTTCGAAATAAAAATGCAATACAAAAAAGAAAGAAAGAAAGAAAAAAAAAAAAAAAAGAACGAAAAAAGAAAAAAAAAAGAAGAAGAGAAAATAAAGAGAATCAACTGTAGAACACGGTAATATTAACGTACATTTTCATTTATTATTGTTGCTACTATTGATTTTATTTATTTTTTCTTTTTTTCTTATTTTTCTTTTTTTCTTTTTTTTGTTTTTTGTTTTGCGTAAAAATAAAAATGCAAAAGGAAAACGACGAAATAAAAAAAGGTGAAAAATAAAATCACCAAGTCCGCTATACTTCCCTATATTATATAAAAATCAATGATAAAATATTTGTTGGAAATATTGTAGAGAAAAAAAAAAAAAAAAAAGAAAAAAAAAAAGAAAAAAAAAAAGAAAGAAAAAAATTAATCGAGACGATTGTTAATAACTTTGTTTATCGAGAAGACAAAGTTACTTTATATTAAAAATTGTGCTTAACTTTACGAATAAAGTGAATCCAGAAATCTTGATGGAACAAAAAGAAGCACAATTTCTCTCTCTCTCTCTTTCTCTCTCTCTCTCTCTCTCTCTCTCTCTCTCTTTCTCTCTTGCTCCCCGAGTTATTTGTTTAACTGTTCGAAGAGAAAGTACCCGTTTAACTTCCTATCGCCCGTTCAACTACGAAACGAGTTAATAATAATCAGCGATGTTGTCCTTTAAGAAGCTTCAAAGAACTTATCTACTTCGAAAATTTTACATGAAATTAACGATAAAGAGAGAATAGGAGAGAAAGAGAGAGAGAGAGAGAGAGAGAGAGAGAGAGAGAGAGAAAGTAAACGTAATTTATTTCATTAAAAAATAATCAAAGAAACAAGAAAAATAATTAAATAAATAAATAAATAAATCAATCAACCAATCAATCAATTCATCAGCAAGAAATGGAGATATAATATACTTCGCGAAAAAAAAAAAAAAAAAAGAGAAGGAAATGAAAAAAAAAAAAATTAAATGAATAAATGAATGAATAAATCAATCAATCGGAAAGAGATGAAGGCGTAATTTACTTCATGAAAAAAAAAAAAAAAAAAAAAAAAAAAACGAAAGGACAAATGAAAGAAGAAAGAATAGAAAAAGAAGAAGGAATAAAATAAAATATAAGTAACAGTATTAATAAAATTTTCAATAGTTATGAATTCGTGAAAAAAATTGAGAGTAAGAGGGAGAAAAAAAGAGAGAGAGAGAGAGAGAGAGACAAAGCTATTTATTATTAATCGAGGACGATAAGACGATAATAACGTAAAATGTTAAATAAAATATTTTTTTTTTTGTCGACCCTGAAGAAAAGGTTCAACCGACGAATAAGGGGCACCTGCTTCAAGAGCAGAAGACGTTACATGCAATGAACCTACCCTACTCTATCCTACCCTAGCCTATTCTACCCTATCCTCTATCCCTCTCCTACCCTCTCTGCTACTCGTCACAATGTCTTTTCGTTCGTCGGTTATGTTCCGTTCCGTTCCGTTCCGTTCCGTTCCGTTCCGTTCCGTTCTGTTCTGTTCCATTCCGTTCCGTTCCGTGCAAACAAATACAAAAGACAGTGGTTCTCGTTCACCAGACGGTCCATGAATACGGCGAAGATCTTTTGCCTATGTTCTCTTACTTTTCTCTTTATCAAAGTGAATAAAGTTAATAAAAAAATTCATTGATATGTCTATTTATATCTGTGTGTCTGTGTGTGTGTGTATGTCTGAATAAGAGAAGGGGAAAGGAAGGGAAAATAATAATAAATTTATATAATTAAAAATTAATCGAAAAGAATGAATCAAATGTTATACAATTAATACTGTCGATAAATTATAAGTATATAACATTTATTATAAACAATAAATTGCTTTTAATATTTGAAAGAGAGATATTAAATCGAGTTATAATTTAATGATAAGAGAAAAGAGAATTTATTTAATGGGGAAAAAAAAAAAAAAGAAAAAAAAAAATTATAATAATAATAAATTTCTTGTGTTTTTCTGATAAGAAAATAAAAATAAACAAATAGATAAATAAATTTCTATTAAAATTCTAACGTTTATTTTTTTTCCCACGACCAATCAGTTAATTCTTAAAATTTTTCCCTCGACCACAACTACAATTTTGCTTTTATATTAAACCCCCTATGTATATATATATATATATATATATATATATATTTATATACAAGCATACATTTATGTTTTCTTATATATCGACATATATTCGAGTCATCGAAATCGAGTCATCGTGGACACGGCACGGCGTGTGCCATGACGGGAAACAGCTGACTTGTACTTTTTCGTTGGAGAGAAGAAGAGCAGCTGGCCTCCCAGCTTGGGCCGTGGGCCCAAAAGCCGTCTGCGTTCCTTATACCGGGTGTTCCGCGTTAGTTTTAACGAATTATCCGTTATTATTCGAATCGACGATTTCAAAATTAAACGAATACAAAAAATCGAAGGAAATAAAAAGATCTTTCTTTTTATTTTATTTTTCTTTTCTTTTTCATTTTTTCTTTTCCTTTTCGTATATAATTTTCAATCGCTTTATGAATCACTTCACGAGGGGAAAAAAAAAAAAAAAAAAAAAAGAAAAAGAAAAAGCAAAATTTCTAAAATAACATTATAACAAAGTTACTGATATAACAAAAATATACATAGATTGATAAGTATTTAATAAATGTAATTGCCGAATGAAATGTTACATGCATATATTCGATTTTAATTGAATTTGATTTTCTCCACATATTCCGTTTTTTTTTTTTTTTTTTTTTTTTTTTTTAACACTTCTCTCCTCCTATACTTTTTCTTTTTTTCGTTATATATCTTTTTTTCTTCTCTCTCTCTCTCTCTCTCTCTCTCTCTCTCTCTCTCTTGTTTCTTTTTCTCTTTTTGTATTCCTTTCCTTCTTTTTTTTTCCTTCTCTTTTATTTTTTTATTTGTTCTCTTCTTTCATTAATCCAGTGCACTTCATACCCAACGTGAAATAACGTTCGACTAGAATAATATCTGCTCTCGTGCTCTATCAAGCAGCATGCCAGGAGCCCTTAGCCGGTCCACTTAGAGAGAGAGAGAGAGAAAGAGAGAGAGAGAGAGAGAGAGAGTCGCCTATTTGTCGCTTTGAACAAAAATCGAACGCTTTCATCGTGCCATCTCCAATCCCCCATTTACCCCCTTCTATCCCCTTGCCTATCCCTTTACCATCCCTCTAGAGAATCTATAGAGTGAAATATTTCAATGATTACGTTCGAGGAAGAAAAAAAAGAAAAAAAAAAAAAAAAAAAAAAAGAATAAAAAAGGACTTCTTCTTCTCCATAAATATACATAGACAAATTTTTCGAACGAAAAGTTGATTAGATCGAATGACCAAATGAAACAAAAGAAAAAAAAAAAAATAATAAACGGGAAGAAAAGAAAAAAGAGAGAGGAAAAAACAAAGGAATTTAGAGAAATTAAAAGGAAGATAGGGATTTTCCTTTTATTTATTATTTTTATTACATTTTATTTTATTTTCTTCTCTCTTTTTTTTTTTTTTTTGTCTTTTTTTTCCCACTTTTTCTCCACTTTCTTTGTCGAAAATAAAATCGTTGTATCATTAAAACGATTCAT
>NC_062204.1:2277922-2285422 GCF_912470025.1 Vespa velutina | reverse complement strand
TTTATTTATTTATTTATTATTAATGCTGCCATTGTCAAAATGCTTTTAAAATGTACGATTTAATTGGAATAATAATTTTGCACTCAACACAATTATTATTACAATTGTTCATACGTAAGATATGCACGCGTATACATGCACGCATGTCGTTCTACAATCATATATTACGCGTTTTAACATTATTGCAATTCAAGTGTCTCGATGTAAAAACAATGTAATAATATGATGAATTTGAAAGATCTGTACGCTAAATTTCTCCATTTAAATTGCATTTATAAAATTAAAAATCGTTCGATTCGAGAACGATCATAATAATAATAATAATAATAATAATAAAAGAAATCTAGAAATTAAAATACGCAATTAATACTACAATTATCACGGTCATCGAAATTGATTTATTTTATTATCGTAGAGTAAAAAAAGAAGATTTCACTCGTTTCTAATTCTTTTCTTTTTATTCTTTATCCCTCTCCTTTTTCCTTTCATTCTTTTACTTTTACTTATTTATTATTATTTTTCTTTCTTTCTTTCTTTCTTTTTATTCTCTCTCTTTTTTTTTTTTTTTTTTGGACAAACAAAGCTCAATTATTAAACATTCCTTTTTTCGCCCAGATTTCTTTTTTTATTTTCCCATCTTCGTATGTATCCACGTTAGCCATCCATATCTACCTGAGAATCTCTTGAGAAAAATCGTGAAGGGAAAAACTTACCATGAAAAGACAGAGAACGAAAGAGAGAAAGAGAGAGAGAAAAAGAAAGAGAGAGAGGCTTCGGAAGGCTCGTTAAATTCTTACGGCGGTTAAACGAGCCCTTTCGTAGGACCATTGAAACGTTCCTACCAATAATAAACCTTACGATCGATACCTTAGGGAGCTTTTCAAATCGGACCCTTAAAAACTTTTCTTACATGATTCATATATTTATGTATATACATATATACGCATGTATACATATATACGTATGAATGTACGAACGTAATAATATGTATGAGTATGCATGTATGTGTATATATATATATATATACGTACGGAAAAAGTCTGCACTAAAATAATAAACAAGATCATAAAAATTAACGTGAATCAGCACCCTTGCATATCTATACACATATATTTGACGTTTAGTTTAACAACATTCGATAAGATCATGTTAATTGTAAGCGAATGTCTCATTCAAAGATTAGATCTATTAGACAGAACCCGAGTTTATAATGTCCAATGTTAGAATGAATAATGCGAGAACGATAAAATACAAGATTATATCTAAGATCGTTAGGTCATAATACGAGACTCAACGAAAATTTTTATTATATACTATTGCATGTCGAACGACAATCTCGAACAAGAACTACTTATTGCATGTATGTCGAGTGTAGCTCGACATTACTTCCCCCCCTACCCCCCCTACCCCCCCCCCCTATATTCTAACGCGAATATATCCATTGAAAAATCGTACACTTAATGCACGTCGACTTGTCACTTATTTATTTATTATTTATTATTAAGTTTCTTTTTCTTTTTCTTTCTTTCTTTCTTTTTTTTTTTTTTTTTTGTAATTTATTTATCTTTCAACTCGTCAATTGATATGTTTTACTTCGTTTCTTTTCGTTCAAAAAAAAAAAGAAAAAAAAAGAAAAAAACAAGAGGGGAGGAGAGGTGAAAGGGGCTGAACGGAGCAGGGAGGGGGGGAGGGAGTAGTAGAAAAAAAAAAAAAAGAAAAAGAAAAGAAAAAAAATTCTTGGACGATAGCACGAATTTCACTTGAGAAACAATTTTTATCTGTCATACGTCAAAGTGATGCACGATTTAACGCACGATAATTTAGACGCGTTATTGTCGGCGTTAAACTCGACATTTTCTTTTTTGTTAACGCTTAAATCAAACGACAACAGATATTTTCATTTTCTTGCGACGAAAGTGCAATTGAAAAGACAGACACAGACAGACATACACACACACACAGAGAGAGAGAGAGAGAGAGAGAGAGAGAGAGAGAGAGAGAGAGAGAGAGAGAGAGATAGTCGTCGATCTTCGAACCGACAATCGTGTGAAATTTTTCGTGAGAAACAAAACGTATGAAAACGAGTAACATAACAGAAAGAGAAACGTAGGCGGAATATAAGAGGCGAGAGAAATGAACTGACGTAGGGCAAAGAGGCGATGGGAGGGAATATAGAAGAGGGAGAGGAGAGAGTGGAAAAAAAAAAGAAAAGAAAAGAAATAAAGAGAGAGAGAGAGAGAGATGACTTGTTTCTCTGACTCGTGGCAAATTGTCCGCACATAGAGAGAGAGAGAAGCTGGCAATGAGAAAAAAGAGAGAGAGAGATAGAGATAGAGACAGATAGATGAATAGATAGACAGATAGATAGATAGAGAGAGAGAAAGAGATAGCAGGCAATAATAATATATTAAGTCTCTGCTGAATCGCAAGGCCACATAGTGAAAGAGATGAACGACTGGATGACGCGTGGGTGTATTCAAGAAAAGAGAGACACGCAACAAGAGGGAGAGAGAGAGAGAAAGAGAGAGAGAGAGAGAAGACGCTCAACTTTCTTCGATCCCAGACAAACAATGAATACATGAGTAAGAGGCAAAAGATATTGTGTGTATGTGTATGTCTGTGTATGTGCGTACGTGTAATCTTGATCTCTAACAAAATTATAATAACTACAATGACAATGTTCATTCGTTTGTAATATATCTTTTATTGTTGGTACAGAGGTAGGGGAGGGGCCAGGAAAAGGGGGAGGATCGGAGGGAGGCGGTGGAAGAAATTACAATTGATTCTACTTTTATTTTAAAGGACTTAAGGGATTAATTTCGAATGTAATAAATAGAAAGAAGAAAATTAGTGATTATTCATTAGATTTTTTTTCCATTAGATTCATTTGAATTTTTCAGTCTAATTTTGTAAGGGCTTATCAATTACAATGTTCTTCTTCTTTTTTCTTTTTCTCTTCTTTTTTTTTTTTCTTTTTTTTTCTTTTGGTTTCTCTTCCTATTTTTCAAAGAATTTATTATAATTATTACTAACGATTAAATTAGAACCAAAAAGAGGGAGATTAAAAAAAAAAAAAAAGAAAAAAAGAAAAGAAAAAAAAAAATAAAATCGAGATGGTAATAATAAAATAAACATTGGATTAAAATTTAACAGTTGACATTTGATTTAATTTCGATGAACTTAAATGCATCCTCTCGTCCGTTCAATAAAATCTCATACACGAAGAAATCGATTTTTCGCAAAACGTATGAAAATAAAACGGATCTCTGAAGATTCAATTGAATTCTAACTAATTCCGAGCACTCATTGTCTCATATTTTCGAAAATTAAAATATATATATATATATATATATATATATATATATATATATATATATATATATGTAAAATAGAATTAAATGGAAACAATTAAAAAAATTAATTTCGATCGTATATATATATATATATAAAAAAAATATTAATAATAATAATAATAATAATAATAATAATAATAATAATAATAATAATAAAAATGCAAAGAATAAAAATAACGTCATTAAAAGAGAAAGAAAAAAAAAAAAAGAAAATTGAAAAACAAAAAAAACAAAAAAATAACAAAAAAAAAAAAAAAGAAAAAAAAAAGAAAGAAAGAAAGAAAGAACACGTAGACAAATATTTGTCAATTTCTGTAACTCTTGAATAAATCAGTCCGATCCGATACGACCTTGTAACCGTGTCAAACAAGGTCGGATTTGAACCGGCCATCGAAGGAACTATAATAAAGAAGTAGGTAAAAAAGTTTCGAGAGTGAGATAGAAAGGAAAAAAGAAAAAGAAAAAGCAAAAGAAAAAGAGAGATAGAGATAGAGAGATAGAGATAGATGGATATAGATAAAGAGAGAGATAGAGATAGAGATAGAGATAGATAGAAAGAGACAGATCGAATAAAGTAAGTAATAATATAGCCATTGACTATATCGATAGTACTCTCGATCCCATATAATTTCTTCTAGCGAAAACGGAGATAGAATTCGAAGCAAGGTTGCAACGGTCGATCGACGCAATCGAAAAAAAAAAAAAAAAAAAAAAAAAAAAAATAAAAAAATAAAAAAAAAAAAAGAAAATTGATAGAAACGAAAAATATGAAAAAGAAAGAAAGAAAGAAAGAAAAAAAGAAAAAAAGAAAGGAGGGAAGAAAGATAGATAGATAAATGAATGGATGGATGGATGGATGGATATATAGGTAAAAAGAAAGAAAGAAAGAAAGAAAGAAAGAAAGAAAGGAAGAGAGAGAGAGAGACACAGTTACTTTTGCGTTACGTAAAACGTAGCGATCCAAAAGCCGTACCGTTTTAATACTTAGAACCATTTCATTATAAACGAGACTCTCAACTTTCCTCGTTCATGTTACTTTCAATCTTGTCCATGCAAGAAAGAGAAAGAAAGAGAGAGAGAGAAAGAGGTGGGAGGAAGCAAACAGAAAGAGAGAGAGAGAGAGAGAGAGAGAGAGAGAGAGAGAGAGAGAGAGAGAATCTCGTTCGGGAAAATGAAATTAAATTTGAAACCGTACGAGGAAAAAAAAGAGAGAAGAAAAAAAAATATATATATATATATATATATATATATATATATCAAACTCCGTATATAAATTCATATACGAGGTGTACAAGAAATTTCTAAACGTTCGCAAAACTTTCAAGACGATCTTAAAAATTGATTGCTCCTATCTACTTTTCTCTTTTTTTTTTCCTTTTTCTTCTAATCTCGCTTCTGGTTTTTTTTTTCGAATTCCAAAAAGAAAGTGGGAAAAAAAGAGAAAGAGAAAGAAAAAGAACGAACGAACAGAAATCTTTATCCTAACGGGAGTTTAATAATTTTTTGTGATTGAAAAAAGAAAAAAAGAAAAAAAAAAGAAAAAAAAAAAGAAAAAGAAAAAGGGGAAAAAAGAAATAAAAGAAAGAAAAATCAGCTTAAAAATTTCCAAAAAAATCGCGTCCTGACATTTCTTCAGGTACTTCCTTGTATAACATATACACGATATACACACACAGAGACATACAGATACATATATATATATAGAGAGAGAGAGAGAGAGAGAGAGAGATAAGATATCGAGAAGAAAAGAGAAAAAAAAGAAGAAGAAAAAGAAGAAGGGGAAAAAAGGGAAACACCGGGGGTGGGGTGGGGATAGGGGAAAGGGAAGAAAAAAAGCAAAAAGAAAAGAAAAAGAGAGAGAGAGAGAGAGAGAGAGAGAGAGAGAGAGAGAGAAAGAGAGAGGGAGAGAGGATGAGAGGGAAAAAAAAAGAAAGAAGAAAAACGAGGGTACAAAACGAAGCGTGTACGTCGTCGTTGGAAATGCACCCTCTATCGCGTGCTCCAACGTTTTACCGGGATGATCGTCGTAATGGGTCTGTCAGTTTCCAGTTACGTCGTTGGACGATGAGAATCTCTGTCCGGTAGAGGAAGAAAGATGAAAGACATATATATATATATATATATACGGAACGCATTCGACGGGAATAGGATGGACGATATTTCCCGCTGGAATTCTTCTTCTTCTTCTTCACGACCACGAACAATCCACCAACCACCATCAACCACCACAAACTACCATTACAATCACCATCACCATTACTATCACCGACCATCATCAACCAACCCCCTCCCTCATCCCTACCTCCTCCAAATCTACCTCTCAATTCCCACTATTCCCTATCACGGGTGAACTTCAATTTTCTTTCCTTTCCAAAAGCTTCGTCGCCAATTCATCCGATACAATTCGATTCTTTTTTCTTCTTCTTTCTTTCTTTCTTTCTTTTTTTTTTTTTTTTTTTTTTTTTTTTTTTTTTTTTGTACGTATTAAACGCGTCAAATAAATAAAATAATACCCGAGAAGAATTTTATTTCTCCCACAACCCCTAGCACCCCCAAACCGAACCACCTCAATTGTCTCCTTTTTGTTCTCGTTGCTGCTATTGTTCTTGTTGTTGTTGTTGTTGTTGTTGTTATTGTTTTAAAGAAGGGAAGAAAAAAAGAACAACAAAATAAAAATAATGACAGATCAGAAAATTTGAAATAATAATAATAATAATAATAATGATATGAATAAATAAATAAATAAATAGAACAGTAGATGTTAACAAATGGAATGATAAATGAAGAAATTAATTAATTGATCTTTCCAAAAGATTCCTATAAATTATTGGATTAGATTTTAGAATTGTTTCTTTTTTTTAAATTGTCATTTGACTTGTTTACGTTAAAAAAAAAAAAAAAAAAAAAAAAAAAAAAAAAATTATACTTAACAATTAATAATCAACGTTAAGATTAAATGACAAAACTTTTGATGATCGTTGAATATTAATAAATAATCTACAATTTATATAACTATATATATATATTTTTCTAATATCATTGCGACATATTATTAATAAATTAATAATAAAACCGTATCAACGTGTTATTAAATTCTATTAACTGCATAGAAAATTCTATGAACCTGTACGAAACATTATGAACATTCTTTATCTCATTCTATCTTATTATCACGTATATTATTATATGATCAGAGATAAATGACTTACCAATAAATCATTAATTTTAATTGTTTCATCAATGAAATATAGAAAATAAATTAATTATTAACAATTTATATAATACAATATAATATACATACATATGTTTCATAGATTATTAAATAAATTAATAACAAAATTGTATGAACATTATGATATACATTTTATGTGTATATAGTATGTGTTTCTCTTCCCCCCTCCAACTCCCTCCACCCTTTCTCTCTCTCTCTCATCGTCACGTACATTTTATCAAGAGAAAGAGAGAGAGAGAGAAAATAAAAAGAAAAAAGGGATATGCATACCGTTCGCCATTTTTTACAAATTCCAAGATGGAGTAATAGTGGGGGTGAGCACGTGATACAAAATAAAAGCATTAAAAAAAAAAGATGGCAGGAAAAGTGACGATATTCGAGACAGAAAGAGAGAGAAACGTTTTTTGCCCCTCCTACATATATATATATATATATATATATATATATATATATATATATATATATATATGCGGGTTGAGAGCAGGCGAAAAACGTTTATCGTCCCGATCCGTCACCTCCTCCGCACATGCTGAAGAAATTAACATTTTTTTTCCTCCCCCCCCCCTTCGTCAGGCTTTAAAAAGAAATAGACAAGAGTGAAAGCCAATGCGAGCAATGGCCAGCTTCTTTTGTATGATTTTTCCCACGAAAAACCAATGAAAATTCTCTATCAGTATATACATACATATATATGTATCGTCGTCATATATGTAAAAAAAAAAAAAGAAAAAAAGTGAAAACAAGACAATACTTGTTCGATCTTTACAATAATAAAAATGTACATACGTATTTATCTTTATGTACAATATATATATATATATATATATATATATATATATATATATTATTCTAAATATATATATATATATATATAAATGTAATATATTTGTATATATAAATACTTGTCAATAAATA
>NC_062204.1:2270422-2272922 GCF_912470025.1 Vespa velutina | reverse complement strand
CCGATTAAAATTTCTTTGCTTGTTTGGTTTTTTCTTTCTCTCTCTCTCTCTTTTTTTTTCCTTTTTCTTCTTTCCTTCATTTGCCTCCCTTTATCCTTTTCCTTTTATTCATTTACATCCGTTAATCATAAAATATATATATAATATATATATGTATATGAGATTTTATATATTTTATATAGATCGATATTTGTGTAGAGCATTAGACATACACGCTTCTGGATAATTATTAATTTTTAATATTATTTCGTAAAATAAAAGTGTCATATTGATTACAGATATATATTGTTATAAATATCGATAAAGTTTATTATTAATCGTTTTAAGTTCGAAGAATTGAAATACAAACGTTTCATTTGAATAATATATTCGAATTTTCTATTGTCTCTCTCTCTCTCTCTCTCTCTTTCTATCGAAAAAAAAAAAAGAAAAAAAAAAAGTAAATAAATAAATAAATAAATAACAAAAAAGTCACTCGGTGCATGCATTCTCGTCGCGAGTTATCTCTGCCGTCAAATTTAATGACCGATACAATGCACCTCCTCCTCCTCTTCCTCCTCCTCCTCCTCCTCCTTTCCCACTATTCTGCCCACTTCTATCCCGCTGCCCACCTACCCTACCCCACTCTTTCAACCATCATTTTTCTCTTTCTCTCGTTTGGTAACAAGTAACAACTATATCTATACTCATAAATAAACTTTCACGCAAATGTAACAAACAATAATCGTCGTGTATCGCGCGAATTTTTTTAATTTTCATTTCACCCTTTTTTCTATTTCCATTGATATTATTGTAAGAAACATTTTACAACGATAATAAATCTTATTCAACCAATGATAATGGTATTGAAATATAATAATTAGAATTATATATATATATATATATATATGTGTGTGCGGGTGTGTCTGCGTGTCTATGTATGTGTGTATACATTGTTAAGGCCCAAAAATTCTTAAGCTGGGGCCAAAAGTTAGATTAGACGTTTTTCAAAATCGATTAGAACCCAGAATCTTTTTCAAGACATTTCTGGCTAAATTAGGGAGGAATTAGGGTTAAATAGGATGTTCTCAAATTAAAAATAAATAAATAAATAAATAAATAAATAAATAAATAAATAAAAATTATCGTAAGAAGTTACGACAAAATACGATTGATTTATAATGATCATTTCAGAAATAATTCAGAAATATTTCTTATACGTTGTGCGTATGTGTACGTATCTGTACAATTTTTTTTTCTTTTTTTTTTTTTTTTACGTCGTTGTAACTACAACCTGCCAGCTGTTACTTTACGCGTTTACTTAACCCAACCCATTTTGAGTATAAGCAATTAATTTTTCAAGAAAACATTTATTTAATGCTACCACATTCTCTCTCTCTCTCTCTCTCTCTCTCTCTCTCTCTCTCTATCTCACTCTCACTTTCACTAATGATGAAGGCTCATCAAAATATAATCATCCGTATGAAAGATCATCGATTAAGTATTATCAATAACGAAGGAATAGCTACGAGCCAATTAATTAAATAATTCATTAAGCGATAATAAACACGATGTTTCAAATTATATAAACAAATTTCGATCCATTCTCTTTCTCTCTCTCCACCTCCCCTCCCCTCTCTCTCTCTCTCTCTCTCTCTCTCTCTCTCTCTCTCTCTTGCTTTTTAATTACGAATATAAAACTATTGTAAAAAAAAAAAAAAAAAATATATATATATCTCCATTGATTTAAATCGTTATTTATAATTGTTAATATTATTTAATTAAAATTAATGCTATAATGAAAGATAAAAAAAAAAAAAAGAAGAAGAAGAAGAAGAATAAAAGAAAAAAAGAAAAGTGAGCAAACATAAAGTAGGATAAAAAGTTGATTAATCAAATGAATGAGACTGATTGGATGGATATATATATACAAATACGATGTCTTTCTATAATTCTAATAAAAGTTTATAACTTTATGATCATTATTTACAAATATTAAAAATATCAAGGCTTGTAAAAGTAATGCAATTTTTTATGTAACTATTTAAAGCCATAAGTATTCTTTAGCACGATAGGTGAGAAAATAAAATAAAACAAAAAAAAAAAGAGAGAGAGAGAGAGAGAGAGAGAGAGAGAGAGAGAGAGAGAGAGAGAGAGAGGGAGAGAGATAGAATGGAAGACAATTTTTTCGTAGAGAGGAAAAAAAGAAAAAGAAATATTTAATAAAAAAAATATATAACGGAAAAGAAGATGATAAAAGTGATTATCGTCTAATAAAAATGAAATTTAAAAATAAATCAATAGATAAATAAAACGAAAGTATTAAATAATAACTAAAAAAAAAGAAATACATGCATACACATAGACGCACACACACATATATATATATATATATATACATAAAAGAAATATATATATATATATATATAAGAAAAAAAAAAAAAAGATTCGTGCAAATACAAATTAGAAATAGAAGATCGATTTATGTATATGTTACGATTAGTATCTACGATATAGATAT
>NC_062204.1:2262604-2270222 GCF_912470025.1 Vespa velutina | reverse complement strand
CTCTCTATCTCTCACTCACTCTCTTTGTTCCTGTCTATCTGTCTGTTCAACGAAAAACGTTTTAACCTTCCTAAGAAGAAAATTTTCTTTCATCCAATTACAAACTAGTTTAAGCAAAATTGCCTGCTAGTTTCATCCTTGAAAAATAAGAGAGAGAGAGAGAGAGAGAGAGAGAGATAGAGAGCTAGAGAGAGAGAGAGAGAGAGAGAGAGAGAGAGAGAAAGAGAGAGAGATGTACGTATATTTATCTATCTATCTATCTATGTATCTATATATATATATACACATATGTTCGTGTGTATGTGTGTGTTTCGTTACATTTCTTTTTCTCTCAAAATGGAGAGAGAGAGAGAAAGAGAGAGAGAGAGAGAGAGAGAGAGAGAGAGGGGGGGGGGGGAAGAGAGAGATAAAGAGAGACGGAAGGAAGCAAGACTCAAGGAATAATGGCTTCTACTACTACTCTGATAAAGCTCCCGAACTCAGCTCCGGTCGGAGCGGAAAAAAAAAAAAAAAAAAAAAAAAAAAAAAAAAAAAGAAAAGAAGAAAGAAAAAAGAAATTAAAAAATAAAAAGAAAAAGAAGAAACTCCTTTACCCACTCCCTCCCGCCCTACTCTCTTCCTCCCTCACCCCCCCCCCTCTCTCTCTGCACAGCCATCTCACTCTTCTCTCACTCTTTCTCTCTCTGTATATGTAACGCGCGCGTATACGCGTAGCTTTAATTTTTCGTCCTTTAAACGAGAAGCGACCAATATTTTTTAATTATTCCGTACTGGATAATAGCCGGAGGTCGTGGCCGCACCTGAGTTCTCTTTCATTTACAACGTCCCTTTTTACGACAGTCACTTTTATCATGTACAATAGTAAACGTATAAGTCAAACGACGAATATAAATGAATTTTATTTCTTTTTTTTCTGCCCCACCCCGCACCCCGCACCCCGTCTCTTTTTCCCTCCCCTCTCTCACCCACTCTCTCTCTCTCTCTCTCTCTCTCTCTCTCTCTCTCTCTCTCACCCACCGCCCCCCTTACAAATTTTTTCTTTTCTTTTTTTTTTTTTTCTTTCATTTCTTCCATTTGATTTATATTTGTATTTATATTATTTAATTCTGTAAGAGAATGCAATTGACACAGATCGATTTGTAAAAAATAATGAAATTAAATAGTGAAAAGCATTTTTAAATGATTTTTTCTATCATTTATTTTCGTCCCCTTCCCACCAACCCCCACCCTGCTCCTCATTGCCACGCTCTTTCATCCTCTTCCTCCCTTTTTTTTTTCCTCCTCCTCCTTCTCCATCTCTTTTTCATTCAAATTGATTTATAAGTTACAAAAAATAAGATACGTGTGTGCCCGTGTGTGTATAAATAAAACGAAACGCGAAAGATGAAATTAATGTTCGATCGAAAAAAAAAAAAAAAAAAAAAAAAAAAATCGTATTGTCCAACAATAAAAATTCCATTCGTATAACAAATATCGTCGCTTTATGGATTTGTATTTATAAGATATATTCTCTCTCTCTCTCTATCGTTCTCTCTTTCTTTTGCTTCTTTTTTCTTTTTTTCTTTTCCTTTTTTTTGCCTTCTTTCGGATCCTTCGTAATCGAACTCTTTTAAAAATATATAAAATATGCGTGAAATCGGGAAGGATGAAAATAAATCGATGGATCCAAAAAGGACGATAAAGGAAAAAAAAAAAGAAAAAGTAGAAGAATAAAAAAATATTATGATTTATTATGAACAATTGAATTTATTAATCGAACAAAAAAATCTCAACGACCAACATACATTTTCTTTCTCATTAACGTTTATTTCGTTTCTATAATATTTTTAGAAAAAATTTTTATTAAAAAAGAACAAAGCAAAAAAAAGAAAAAGATAATAATAATAATAATAATAATAATAATAATAAAAATTAAAACAAAATAAAAGAAATAGAATAAACAGAAATAAATCGAAAAAAGAAAAAAAAAAAGAAGAAGAAGAAGAAGAAGAAGAAGAACATCCAAAACGTTTGATTCAAAATTTTATTGACTTATCGAATTATTAAAAATTCAAGAGGAAGAAGAAAAAAAACAAAACAAAAAAAAAAAAAAAAGAAAAGAAAGAGAACCGATAAATAAAATATAATAAATATAATATTTGTATTTCTCCTAAATGAAATTTGATGAAATCTTGTAATTAAATACGTTTATACATAATATGTTAGACAAGTATATATATATATACATATATAGACACATACAGACACACATATACGAGATTAATCCGCATATTATCGGCTCATTCTAAAGTTATCCTAAATCTCGATCATTCAACGATAAATCCTCTCTTAAAGTTCCCTCTTATATACTCTCGTCCGCGTTGCAGAGAATTCGAAGAAAGAAACTCTCCGTCTCTCTCTGCCGCAATGCGTCGAAGCGACAAACCACTATACAACGAACCAACCAATGAACGTACAACCGATTGAATTCGTTGATAAGAACTATTTTTAATTCTTAGAATACATAATATTTGCATCTAATCGATCGATCGATCCTTCATTTTCATCCATCGTTCCTTTAAGATTCTCTTTCTAATGAAACAAAAACATCTCACAAAATTTTATTTTCAATTTATTATTGTCGGTGAATATATATCACAATGGATATCATAATGATCAATCTCGATAATATTTAAAATAAAGAAAGGGAGAGAGAGAGAGAGAGAGAGAGAGAGAGAGAGAGAGAGAGAGAGAGAGAGGTCAATGACCTTTTGACATCGCAAAAACATCCGACAAATTTTATAGACAAAATTCACATCCTATTAGATATTATTTAAATAATATTTATACGATGTAACTTAATGTTTAATTTATCGCGATAATAATTAAAATTAAATTAAAAAAAAAAAAAAAAATAAGAAAAAGATAAGGGAAAGGTTAATGAGCTGTGAAAGTGCAGGAATGTTTCACGAAAAAAAAAAAAAAAAAAAAAAAAAAAAAAGAAAAAAAAATATTGTAGAAAAATAATAATAATCATTATTATTATTATTATTATTATTATTATTATTATTATTATTATTATTATTATCATCGTTGTTATTATTATCTTATCATAATTATTAGATGAAAATAATTTAAGTACGTTTTCTTCAAATGTTCCTTGACAAATTATTTTCCTTTACGAAATAATTTTAGTCGTACGAAAATAGATGCGAATAATCGCGTAACAATCATAATAATAACAACAACAACAACAACAACAACAACAACAACAACAATAATAATAATAATAATAATAATAATAATAATGATAACGATGATGATTATAAGGCCGACGAGGATATTGATGATGATGACGATGGTATTAATTGGAGAGAAATAGAAGGATATCCTGTTGAACATATTAAAAGTTAAAAAAAAAGAAAAAAAGAAGGAAACTAATAGCGAAAATAAATATTAACAGATTATCGATGACAAGTAACATCCTCCTACGATCTCATTTTCGATTATCACTACTTGATACAGGGCACGATTAGCGGAAGCTGATCTCGTTTCCGGCTCTTGCCGCGTACTTGCCAATCGGTGCAGCCAACTAAATTTAACCTTTATCGATTCGCTTGATGGAGGATTTGAAAGTGTAAGGAATAAGAGAGAGAGAGAGAGAGAGAGAAAGATATATATATATATATGATCTTTTTATTCGAATGAAATAGTCTAACAATAAATGAAATGAAATGAAATGAAATGAAATGAAATGAAATGAAGTGAAACGGAATAAAATGAAAAGGCGTGTGTTGATAAAACGAGAATTTCAATTAGATTTTTATTTAATTTTCTACCTATTTATTTAATATTTATTCTGTGTTTGTTTGCTTGTTTTATTTGTTTGCTTGTTTGTGTATGCTATTTTAATTTTTGTTTGACGATTTTTATTAATATATATATATATATATATATATATATATATATATATATATATATATATATATTGATAGTAACTTGTAAATATACTAGGCGATTGTATAACATGACTGAATAATTTACTTTTATTTAAGTCTACATACAAGTACACACACACACACACACACACACAAAATATATATATATATAATATACAATTTTTGTCTAAGTGAACTCGTTTCTAATGAATAATGAATCAACATCCGTTTTTTTCATAATTGATGAAAAACTCTGCTACTAACGAGAATTAAAAATAGAAAAAGAATATTCTAATCTCAAATTTGAACGTACCATATATCTTGCCTCGAAGATTTACCCTTTAAAAAAGGAAAAGGAAGTTATAAAAAAAAAAAAAAAAAAATTAAATTAAATTAAATTAAAAAGAAAATAAAAAAGAAATATGTAAATTTATATATATGTGTGTGTGTGTGTGTGTGTGTGTGTGTGTGTGCGTACGTTAAAATTATCAACAAAATTGCGTATTACGATACATCTGTTTAAAGAAATTCATAGTAAAGCGTCTACGATATTTATTTTTTTTGTTTGTTGTTGTTTTTTCTTCTACATATCTCTTCGTAGAACTCAATATTGTTTACTTTCCGTTCTACGTAAAAAAAAAGATAAAATGTAAAAAAAAAAAAAAAAAAAAAAAGAACAACAATAACGATCAAATTATTATTTAATAAAGATTATTATATATCAAATATATTCGTATATAAAGTTATAGTGATTTAAATATTTCGTACTTGTTATGAATGAATTAAAATCCACTATACATACATAGAATGTATACATGTATGATATAGATGATTTTAAATAAATAAAAACGTACATCAAATCGTATTGCAATTAAATTTTGTATAAAAGAAAAAATTCGAATTAAATTTTTAGAAATTTTTCCTGGCATCACCCCACTCTCCATGCCACAAAAAAAAAAAAAAAAAGAAAAAAAAAAGAAAAAAGAAAAAAGAAAATAAAACTCAACCTTCCTATCTCTCTCTCTCTCTCTCTCTCTCTCTCTCTCTCTCTCTCTCTCTCTCTCTCCTTCTTTCTTTCTCTTTCTTTGGATTATTATTTCAAAAGATATCTCTTTTTCATTTTACTATAATAATCACTGTGTATGCCAACTCTTATAATTATCGACACACGTTCGCCAAGAAACAAAGCGAAGAAGCGTTTCTCGGTAACGATCATTTCTCTGCTTGAGAATTGTGCGGTAATTAAATTCAGGGGCGTATTTTCTTTTTCTCCCTCCCTCCCTCCCTCTCTCTCTCTCACTCTCTCACTCTCTCTCTCTCTCTTTTCTCGACACGATACGTGCCTTTTAGTAATTACAACCTTTCCTTTTTTCCTCTCTACCTCGACGACCACCTTCCTTACCACCCTCCACGACACCTCCTCGCTCTCCCTCCTATATACTCCAGCGCCCTACCCCCACCACCCTACCTACGTTAACTATTTGAACGTCTACTTGTAAATCGTGACTTTCTACGTTTTAAGGGATAAAAAAAAAGAAAAGAAAAGAAAAGAAAAGAAAAAAAAGGTCCTTAATTTCTTTTAGATTTTAATTCGTTCTTTGCACTTTTCTACTCGTCGTTAAAATAGAAACGACGATATTAACCTTTTTCTTTTCTCTCTCTCTCTCTCTCTCTCTCTCTCTCTATCTTTTTTTTCTTTTTGTGTGTTTTTGGATGGGAGAAAAATGAAAAGGAACAAAACGAAAAGGAAGAAGGGGAGAAAAAAGAGAAAAAAAAAGAAAAAAGAAGGAGAAATAAAAATCGTCTTACGTAGGATACAAAGGAAACATTTCATTTTTTCTTTTTTTCCTTTCTCTTTAAAAGAAAGATTTTATGGGAAATAAATGAGAAAACAAAAAAAAAAAAAAAAAAAAAAAAAAAGAGAAAAGAAACAAAGAAAAAAAAGAAACAATCAAATAAACCAAACAGATAAATATTATATAATCTCGGACAAAAAGGAAAAAAGAAAAAAAAAGATTTTTTCGTTACCGAGAGAGAGAGAGAGAGAGAGAGAGAGAGAGAAAAGGATACGAAGAAAATATAAAAGGAATGAAAATAAATAAAAAGATTTTTAACGTTTTAAATATAATCATTGAAACTTCTTGTTCATGTGTATATGTGTGTGTATATTTCTATGTGTATATTTACACACACACACACACACATACACACATGTATATATAAAGACTATATAATTACACAATTAATATATAATTCATTGTTTTACAACAACTGATTATATAATTAATATATATATATATTAATTATGAAAAAATGTACGAGTGATGTCAATTAAAAGAAGAAATTAAAATTTCATTCCTTTGCGAATCTTACAAGGAAAAAAAAAAAAGAAAAAGAGAAGAAAAAAAAACAAAGAAAGAAAGAAAGAAGAGGAACAAGAAAAAAGAAAAGAAAGAAAGGAACAAAAAGAGAATTTGAACATATAAAATTATGTTTCCCCCGAACAAAAAGAATAAGAAAATTGAATTATTAAAACTGACTGAGTCGTCGTACAACATAACTTCTTTATCATTTTATCTCCTCTCTTTTTCTCTCCATATATATATATATATATATATATATACATATATATATTATATATTCATCTTATCTCCCTCCCTCCCTCTCCCACCCTCTCTTTCTCTCTCCTTTTATACCTTCTCTTCTAGTTCTTATAAGGGTGAAAAAGAGAAAGAATAAAAAAAAAGAAAAAAAAAGAAACAGAACAAAAAGAAAAAAAAAAAAAGGAAGAGAAAGAAAGAAGGGACGTCCCGACGTGTGTTCGGCGCCGCACGCTTCGTCCCATACCATTCGACTTCAAGTCACGCGAATGGATGTCTCCTGAGGAGGATAACATGCAAAAGAAAAATGATAAGTTGTTGCTTAGCGAGAGAAAGAGAGGGAGAGGGGGAGAGAAAGTTCATGCGAAATAATACTTTCATGAGTGAAGAAAGAAAAAAAAAAAAAGAAGAAGAAGAAGAAGAAAAAAAAAAGAACTTTTAAAAGGTTTTCTCTTCACTCTTTTTCTCCTCCCTATAATTTGAATCAAGTAGCAAGAAAATCGTTAGATCGATAATATAATTTGAATCTAACGAGAGATACGTAAGAAAAAAAAATAAAAAAGAAATGGATACCTCCAATGCTAATGTATGTGTGTGTTTGTGTATGTGTAAATCATCCCTTAAAAGAAAAAGGATAATAATAATAATAATAATAATAATAATAATAATAATAATAATAATAATAATGATAATAATAATAATGATGATGATGATGATGATACTAATAAAAATGATAAAAAAGTTTCTAATCAATTTTTTTAATTTAATTTTTACGTGCATTAAGAAAGGAAAAAAAAAATACAGAAATAAATAAATAAACGCATAAACGAAATAATTATCATTATTAAAAATATTTCAAAAATAAAGAGAAAAACGAATAATCATCATTATTTCTATTTATTATATATATATATATAGTCGTTATCATTTTTTTCTGCTTCTTTTATTTTCATCGTATCAATAATAATAATAATAATAATGATGGTAATAATAATAATAAAAATAAAAAATTTATCTTTCTGTTTTTAATGATATTAAAAAAAAAAAAAAAAGAAAAGAAAAGAAAAATATATATATATATATATATATATATATATTTGA
>NC_062204.1:2252604-2260104 GCF_912470025.1 Vespa velutina | reverse complement strand
ATTTATGTGTTTCTCTCTTTACACAACATAAACATATCAAACGACGACGAAGAAAAAAAAAAATATTCTGAGTTCACCGAGGTCATTCAATAAATTATTGCAAAGAGCGAATCGTATAATTACTAACGAGTGTTTGCATTAGCCAAGGAACAATTTGTTAACGCCAAAAGTAAACTCCTTAACAAAAAGATAGAAAGAGAGAGAGAGAGAGAGAGAGAGAGAGAGAGAGAGAGAGAGAGAGAGAGAGGGAAAATGTAAGTAATAAATAGAAACACAGATATAAATATATATGTAAGTAAGAGAAAGACAGATGGAAAGGAATGACAGATATGTGTGTGTATGTGAGAGAGAGAGAGAGAGAGGAAGAGAGAGAGGAAGATAGATAGATAGAAAAATAAAAAGATATATAGTTAAGATAAATTTAGAAGAAAGTTGAAATAAATTTAGAGAAATTTGTAGGGTAATAATTAGAAAAAAAAAAAAAAGAAAGAAGAAAGAAGAAAAACGAGAAAATAAAAAAAATAAAAAAAATAAAAAAAATAAAAAAAATAGAAAAAAAGTAGAAGGGACATAAAAAAGAAAGAATAAATCAATCGAACAATCGAGAGAAAGAGATAGGAGATGTATGGTATAAACGGTATTTTAAAAGAAAGAGAAATAGAAAATCGAATGTGTAATATAAAAAAAATATATTTTGCGATAGAGTGATAGAAAAAAGCGGGGGGGGGGGGAGGAGGAGGAGGAGGAGGATCAATGGGGAATAAAATGAGGATAAGAAATATACATAAATGGAAATATAGAGTTTTAAGAAAGAAATAGTAAATCGAATATTGTAATAGAAAAATAGATAGAGATAAAGAGATTGAAGATAGAAAGAGAGAGAGAGAGAGAGAGAAAGAGAGAAAAGTTCTTTTTTTCTTTTTTACTTAAGCTTCCCCTCCTCCCACCTCAACCTATCCTCTCTCTCTCTCTCTCTCTCTCTCTCTCTCTATCTCTCTTTTTCCGTCATTCCCTTTTCTCATGTTAGCTTCTTTGAGATGCATAAATCTCAAATGCAAGCTTACATATATCTTCGAGTTAATGCGACCTATCGTACGCAGATATACATTCAAATATATATACACATATATATATATATATATATATATATATATATATACATAAATAAGGTAAATAAGGAAATACCTATAATATAGTTTAGCATGATAATTACCTATATTAATACGTTTGATGTAAATTATTTCCTATAATAATTAATTTATCAAAATGATTATTTCGATATCTCGTAAAAATTAACTCGTATACATTGTATTTCATTATTATTATTATTATTATTATTATTATTATTACTATTGTTAAATATCATTATCATTTTTTGTTTTCTTTTCTTTCTCCTTTTTTCTTTTTTAACGAAGGGGAAAAAAGGGAAGAAAAAACAAAAAACAAAAAACAAAAAAAAAAGAAAAGAAAGAAAAGAAAAAAAAGAAAAAAAAAGAAAAACAGAGAAGAAAGAAACGAATAGATCTAAACGAAGCTAAATAAATATCGATAATGGTAGGGCGGTGCGGGAGAGTGTGGGGGGAGGGATTGAAAAAAATAATTGTGTAGGTGGATCAAAGAAGTAGAGAGAATATGGCGTTCTCTCTTGAGTCTCGTTCAAAGAATGCAAAAGGTTCAAAAAGAAAATAGTAGACGAAGGAGTTCGCGAGCCGTCTTGCATCGGAGTCGAGAAAGAAGAAAAAGAAGGAGAAGAGGAGGAGGAGGAGGACGGGGGAAGAGGGGGAAGATGAAGAAGAAGAAGAAGAAGAAGTAAAAGTAGTAGTAGTAGTAGTAGTAGAAGACGAAGAAGTAGTAGACGGAGCATGTAAAAGTAAAACGAGAGTTAGGAGCATCGTTAGTAAGCTGAGTACCAAGGCTAATCTAAAATCCAGATTACTTCGAAATTTATGACTTTTGTTGCACAGTCGTCTCTCTCTCTCTCTCTCTCTCTCTCTCTCTCTCTCTCTCTTTCTCTCTCTGCTCTTGCTACGACTCAACAAAAATTCAAATAGCTTCCTTCTTTGAACAAGTTTTACCCTTTCTTTTGCAAACTTTTTTTTCCCCCTTTTCTTTTTTTCTTTTTCCCCTCTTTCTCCTTTATTTTTTCTATCTTCACAAATACACGTTTTATTGTGCATTTCGTTATTTAACTCTACATAATCCGTTTCTTTAAGGGAAAAAAAAAAATTCAGAAGAGTTAAATATCATAGAAATATAATTGATATAGTTAACTAAGTACGTTTACGTAAAAGATAATATTTTTCATAAAAAAAAGAAAAAAAAGAAAAAAAAAGAAAAAGAAAAAAAAAATTTTTTTAAATTAAAAAAAGAATAAATAAAAAAAAAAAAAAAAGATAAGAAACAAACAAAATATGAAAAAGAAGAAAAAGAAGAAATATGGAGCACGATTAGGCCAAAGTATATAAGTACATATATACATGTATATGTATATATACGTACATACATACATATATATACATATATATATGCGCACATAATTAACGCGTATACCATATATATGCTGGAGCGATGGGTTTTGCCCACGCGTTTCCACGCGTAGGAAATATCTTCCACCCTAATTCTTTCGCGTTTAGTTTCAGCATCGATGAGTAAACCTAAACCCCCCATCCAATCCTCCCCACACCCACCCCCGTTCTATATATTTACCCCTATATTTACTGACCGGCCAATGTCCGTCAAACTTATCGAGTCTCTACTTGTGCACTTATACACATATTTACATGTTTACATATTTACATGTGTACCTATACGTTAACCACGTTTTTTTTTTCTTTCTTTCTTTCTTTCTTTCTTTCTTTCATTGTTAAAAACGATACTTCGTGAAAAGTAGAAGGAAGAAAGAAGAAAAGAACAAAAGGAGAAAAAGAAAACAGGAAAAAAAAAAAAGAAAAAAAAAATGACAGAAGAAAGGAACTAATTCTCTTCTCATTTCTAATTCCATCGAATAAAAATCCAATTACGTCAAACAATTCGTTTTACCTTTCAATCGTTCGGTCAAGTTTGTTTTTCTTTTCTTTTTTTTTTTTTTCTCTTTATATATATATATATATATACAATAAATCATTTTTTATTATTACTCGTAATAGATTTTTGAAAATGATATTATCGTAATTAATGTTTTCATCGTAAAATATTATAAACACGTAATAGAAATTGATTATCATCAGATCGTTTCGATTGCTATACCTTTTTTTATTACATAATTTCTTATATCTCAATCTCATTCTCTAATTAAATATCATTTGTCATGAATAATCATGTTATTCGTTATACGATTAAATCATTCAATCGTTCACGGTTTTAACAGACTGTTAGAAAACAAAAAAGGAAGGAAGATAGAAAGAAAGAAAGAAAAAATAAAAAGAAAAGAAAAGGAAAGAATTAGATCCATTATGAGAATTATGAGAATTGTTCCGTTAATTTTAATTAAAGAAAAAAAAAAAAAAAAAAAAAAAAAAAAAAAAAATAATGCACATAAGAAACTGTATACGGCGAATTAGAAAATAACCCAGGCGATATAATTTCTCACGCGTCGAAAAAAAAAAAAAAAAAAAAAAAAAAAAAAAAAAAAAAACTTTTATCGGTAATCGTAATAACGAATAAGAAAGGAAAGGGCAAAAAGGGAAAAAAAAAAAAAGAAAGAAAAAAGAAGAGAGAAAGAAAGAGACAGAGATATATAGATGGATAAACGAAGATAGAAAGAGAGAGAGAGAGAGAAATAGATAGAAAAAAAAAAAAAAAAAAAAAAAAAAAAAGGATAAAAGATTAATTCCGTAGAATTCTTAAATGGGACCGCCTGTGGTGATAAGGATCGGTACTAATTGCGAGATTAATCGTTTTGACTTTAATCTCTCCTCCACCCTTCCCTTTCCCCCCCCCCATTTTCTCTCTCCCTCTCTATTTATCTATCTATCCAAGCATCTTTCTCTTTCTCTCCCTTTCTCTCTATTTTTTTTTTTTTTTTTTTTTTTTTTTTCACTCATTCTCTCCGTCTTTCTCATTTCCTATCTTTATCTTCGTTTTCATGTACATAATCAAAACTGCATTCGGGTAATATGTTTGATGTTAAGAGATTGAATGTGCGAGAGAGAGAAAGAGAGAGAGAGAGAGAGAGAGAGACAGAATAAGAAAGAAAGAGAGATAGAGATGGAGATAGAAAGAGATAAATAATTTGTAACGCGTGTGCGTACGAGCTATACCCACGACAGGAGAGACGATTAAATGGCGTGTCAAGAGCGAATGTATGTAGTCAGATCTTTAGAAGGTGCACTGACCTGCCCTATGGTGATTAAAGAGCACGTAAAAGAACATTCAACATCCAAGTTGAGAAATTTATATGTATGTATGTATGAATGTATGTATGTATATACGTATATATATACGTACATACATATGCATATATATATATATATATATATATATATATATAGAAAGAGAGAGAGGGAGAGGGAGAGAAAGAGAGATAGGGACAGATAGTTATAGATATGTATGCACTCTTCTATCTGTTTTATCTTCTTTTATAATGCTTATTTTTTCTTTCCTTTTTCTTTTTTTTTTTTTGTTTCTTTCTTTTGATAAATATTAATATATTTATTATGGCATAATTATATTATATTAATTATATTGCATAATTATACTTTGCATAACTGCAAATTATCATATATATATATATATATATATATATTGATTATGATTAAAAGCACAATTGAAATAATATTCGTATTAAATATTTGACATTCCTGTAAAAACGACCCTTTGATAATATTATATAGTAAATCTGGTATTGTTAATCTTATGTATATATATATAAAAAATAAATAAATAAATAATAACAATAATAAAAATCAAAGTAATACAATACTTTTATTTTCTCTCGGCCACCCCCTCTTTTTTTTTCGTAAGTGTCCTCGATTGAACTCACCTGAAAAAATCAAAGAGAAACACATTGATTAGTGAAATTCTCAAAAGGGAGGTAACAAAAATACAATATATATATATATATTATTAATAATAACGAATGCTTTGAAAATGTACTGCAAAAAAAAAAAAAAAAGAATACAAAACGATGGAAAAAAAAAGATAATTGAAAATGATCGAGAATGATCGAGAATAATCAAATCTTTTCCACGAGATCAATCGGAATGAATAAATCAAAAAAAAAAAAAAAAAAAAAAAAAAAAACGCAAGAAAAACAATACGTACATGAATGTAATTATAAAAGAAAAAATGATAAAAAAAAATAAATAAATAAATAAATAAGTAAATAAACAAATAAATAAAGGTAGGAGAAAAAAAATGCATAAATATGAAAGAACGTGAAAAAAGGATGTGAAGACAGCACACACACACACACACACACACACAAAATACATATCTCGGTTCAATCGACGATATCAACCTAATTTCGCCTTCTCGACTTTCAAATCTCGCATAAAAAAAAAAAAAAGAAAAAAGAAAAAAGAAGGAAAAGAAAAGAAAAAAAAAAAAAAAAAAAAAAAAAAAAAAAAAAAAAAAAAACGAAAAGAAGAATAGCTGGAGTAGACGATGCTGCTTCGAGGATTTTTCCACAAGGGTCGGAGAGAGGGGGAGGGCCAAGAAAATTGTCTACTCGTCGTTGCGATGAGGACGACAGCAGAGGGTTGTTCTTTACCTTCGAAATGATAGCACACGAGAAAATGAAGAGGAAGGAGGAGGAAGAGGATGAGAAAGAAAAGAAAGGAGGAGGACGAGAAGGTGGAAGAAAAAAGAAGGAAAAAAAGGAGGAGAAGGAGGAGAAGGAGGAGGAGGAGGAAAAGAAAGAATAGAGAAGGAAGAAAGAAGGGGAAGGGAGGAGAAAAAGCAGCAGTTGATAGTAGTGATGGTGTTCCAAAAAAAAAATGAAAAAAGAAAAAGAGAAAAAAATGTGCTGAGAATGAACTTACATCCTCCTCACTCCTTCCCCCACACACACACACACACACACATCTCTCTCTCTCTCTCTCTCTCTATATATATATATATATATGTATATACACACACACAGACACACAAAGCTGTAGAAAAATTGACCTCCCTCCTACTATATTTTCTCTCCCTTTCTCTATTTTCTTTTCATTCTTTTTGTCGGAAGACACGTCCTCTCTCTCTCTCTCTCTCTCTCTCTCTCTTTCTCTTTCTATTTCGTCGTCGACGTTAAGAGGGAAGGAAATGTCTTCACGGGTAAACGCGAATAATATTCGAAGAAAGTGGCAAGAGGGCGAGAACGAGAGGCTTCTCTCAATCCTCCTTTTTGAGAAAAGCTTCGTGCAATTACTACAAAGAGGAGGAGATAAGATCAATTTCTCTCTCTCTCTCTCTCTCTCTCTCTCTCTCTCTCTCTCTCTCTCTCGTTCTCTCGTTCTCTCTCTATCTCTATTTTTAACTTAAAGTAACGTCAAAAAGCACACATAAACATACATCATATTCCTTTTTTAAAAATTTCAAACAATTTTCCTACGTGTTTCACGTTATCTCATTTAATTTTAATGAAAACGATACTCCGGGATCATTTTTTTTTGTTTTGTTTTGTTTTGTTTCGTTCTAAATACGCGATTGTTCCTTTTTTCTTTTTTTTTTCTTTTTTTTTTTTGAATATGCTATTATTATTATTTCTTTTTATTTTAAGCTCTCAACGTGCATACCAATGTACGTTTTATGATAATTGTTGTAAAAATAAAAAAAATAAAAAAAGGGAATAAAAAAGAAATACTTTAATAAACGTCTCTTAAATTATTACTTTTCTTTTTTCTTACATATTACATCAATTACCTAAATATATATATATATATATATATATATATATATATATATATATATATATATAAGTAATGAAAAAGAAGAAGGAGAAGGAGAAGGAGGAGGAGGAGGTAGAGGAGGAGGGAGGTGGAAGAGAGCAATGTATAATATTTCAAAAAGGAAGATAGGGTATACAAGTTAGAACACTTTCGTAATCACCGGCTGATGTATAGAGAATATTATCTTTTATGTTGGAAAAGCATAGTCAGCGAATATACATATGTATATAACTGACGTAATATATATTCCCATTTTTTCTTCTTCCTTTTAGATAATAAAGACAGGAAAAAAAAAAAAAAAAAGAAAAAAAAAACTACAAACTTAGTTCGTCGCGTTGCCGAATTGTTTTTATATATCGATCGAAAAAAAAAAAGAAAAAAAAAAGATATCGATTAGAATGTTAGATGCATTTATATTACATGCGAGAATGATTCATGAATAAATACATAAATAAATATATTAAATAAATAAATATTTGGATGGAGGAAATATTCTTATAGATTTATTTCAAACGATCAATTTGTTTATCGTAGCTGATAATTCTTTTTTTTTTTTTTTTTTCAAATCGTAATAACAAATCAATAAATTTTTCATCAAATCGTAAAACTTACGAACTTACAAAAATTT
>NC_062204.1:2242604-2245104 GCF_912470025.1 Vespa velutina | reverse complement strand
TCCGTTACTTTGAATCATCGATATTATACAACTTCAATCGTGTCAATATCTATCCTATTATTAATTTACACTATCACGTTCCACGATCATAATTCCTAATCTATCCCTCCTAATTCCCTCCTCTCCCTTTTTCCTCTTCTTTTTATTTCTTTTTTTTTGTTTTTTATTTTTTATTTTTTTTTTTTAAATAATCACATTTATATTAATCGCATCAGTGGAACAAAAAAAAAAAAAAAAAAGAAAAAAAAAACGACTTCCAAAAGCATCTTTCTAATTGCTAATATTATTCGACGTCATTGTCATTTTAATTCATGAATGATGAACAATAACGAATAAATAAATAAATAATTAAATAAATAAATAAGAATACAAAATATTGAAAGAGATATGTGTATGTAAATTCGTTTCAAAGAATCGTTCGAAAGGGGGAAAGAAAAAAGAGGAAGATAAAAAAAAAAAAAAAGGAAAAGAAAAAGAAAAAGAAAAATAGGAGAAAAGAGAAAAATAAAAAAAAAACAAACACACACATACATACATACATATATACATGCATGCATACACACAGGAAATAAAAGGTTGTTTCTGAAGGGTTCCCAAGGTTTGAGTTATCATCGTTCGTCATTCTACATCCGGTCCATATGTCGTCCTCTCTCTCTCTCTCTCTCTGGAAGAAGGACTATGGCGTCTTCTATCCGACCACTTCCCTCCCACCCTCCCAATCCTTTCCTCATTCCCTCCTCTTTACCATCATCATGTACATACTAATACTACTACTTGCTATTATATTCTTCAAGCTTCATCTCTTTTACTCTCGAACGCATAGAACAGACGTTTCTCTCTGTCTTTATCTTTCGTGAGAAAGATACTTTAAAAAGAAAGAGATAGAGAGAAAGAGAGACGTCATAAGAACGACCTTGACGCGTGTCAAGTTTAACGGCCGGATATCGTATTAAGATATCGTATCACTTCAACGAACCTTTGTCTGATCGAACTAAACGATAGAACTACTATTCCATCTTTTTTATTGTTTTCTTTTATTTTTATTTATTTTTTTTTTTTTTTTTATTTTTTTTATCCTTTTTTTTTTTTGTTTTTTTTTTTTTTTTTTAATAACCACGAATAAAAGTAGAATTAAGAAAGAAAAAAAATAGAATCGATAATACATCAAGGATAAAAATAAGGAAGATCGATTGTCGTAATAGAAAAATATTATTATTATTAATGATAATGATGATAATGATGATGATAATAATAATAATAATAATAATAATAATAATAATAATAATAATAATAATACTTAAAAATTTATCGATTAAGAATGCAATAGCAATAATAATAATGCATATATAATTAAATATTAAATCTAATAATTGAAATAATAAATATAAAAGATATGCGTGAAATTAAATTAAATAAAAATATCGGACTCTATCTTATCTCGATCATTAATATCTAATGAAAATTTGTGAATGCTTATAAAAAATTTACATAGCTCTCTCATTTCTCTCTCTCTCTCTCTCTCTCTCCACCATATTCAAAATTAATTACGGCAGTAATCAAATTTCTACGTTAAAAATTACACAATTTCCGATCGTTAAAGATTATAATATAAATGAAAGGGATTAAGAGTTTGTGACATAGCAGCTAGTGTCAATTAAAAACTCATTTTAATTTCATTCGATCGACTATGATCACTATCAACCACCATTATCACCATACAACCACCAACACCACCACCATCACCATCATCATCGCCAACTTTGTCTCCATGAATATGTATATCCGTTCCTCTTTAATCTCTTCATCGTCTCTCCCTCCCTCCCTCCCTCTCCTCTCTCTTTTTTCTCCTCCCACTATTCTTTCCTGTTCTTCAAAGGTATAACATTAAAATTATTTGATAAACAAGTCGACCGATATTTTATATTGACGTCATTGCATCGGTCGTTTTTATTATCATAATTAAAAAAAAAAAAAAAAAAAAAAATATATATATATATATATATATATATATATAAATAAATAAATTTCCTTTCTTTTTCTTTTTGCCTCTTTTACACATATTATTCGAGAGATTATCTTTCTCTTTCTTTCTTGCTTTTTTAAATTGATTTTTATAAATCTATCTATCTCTTTTACAGGCATTATATTATAACAGGTAATATTCTCTCTCTCTCTCTCTCTCTTTCTCTTAAGATATTTTAAATTGCCTCTTATATTATATCCATCTCTTTCTTTTACACGCGTTATCCGATATATATTCTCTCTTTCTTTTTCGCTCTCTCTCTCTCTCTCTCTCTCTCTCTCTCTCTGCCGTAGATATTACAACTTCTTTCCTCATATGCGATGAATTAAATTGAACGAATTTTTCTCTTTTAAGATCTAATTTCGAATTAATGAATAAATTTCTCAAAATGCTCTCTCTCTCTCTCTCTCTCTCTCTCTCTATCTTTATTTCTATCTCTATCTCTATCTATCTATTTTTCTATCCATACAACTTTTC
>NC_062204.1:2224948-2229904 GCF_912470025.1 Vespa velutina | reverse complement strand
GTGTGTATGTAATATGGAATATACATATGGGTGGTCCTCGGGAATCTTCCTCATGTGACGTCGAGAGTTCGGTGAGCGTTCACTGCCATGACCTTGAATGTTGAAAGCGCTTACCTCGGCTGATACTCGGATGAGTTGGCCGGAAGTGAATTCCTTAGAGCCAGTCGGCATTCGTCGGTTAAACTACAAACTCCTCTTGTAACTTCTTATATTCGTTAGAGATAGAAAGAGAGAGAGAGAGAGAGAGTGAGAGAGTGAAAGAGAGAAGGAGAGAGAGAGAGGCAGAGACGCTCCTTCGAAGATGTTTAAAATAATCCGAGTATTTCTAATATTTCATTCTTTTTTTTATTTATCTTCTTTTCTTTTTTCTTTTTTTTTTTTTTTTTTTTTTTTTTTCACTCGTGTAACGTTTCCATGTATACGATCGTTAGAAAATTACACCGTGTATTATATACGCGTATTCGATTGATTAGTTTTTTTTTTTTTTTATCTAATTCTTTTTTTATATACTAAATTATGATTATTATATATATATATATATATATATATATATATATATATATGTATGTATTAATCATAATTTATATTATATACTATTATATCTATATATTATATAGATGTGATAGGTATAATAAATTGATTTGAAATTTGTATAAATGTGTTTTACCTTTCATCGATATAAGATTGTCTAACTTTTAAGGATAAAAAAGAAGAAAAAAGAAAATTTCTCAGATAAAAATAAATAATTGTTTTTAATTTATAAAAAAAATCAGATAAAAATCATATTATAATTCGTTCAACGAAAAGAGATCAGCTGATTTTACTTTTTTTTACGAGATTTTTATTAAGATAATTTTCCATAGGATATTTCTCTGATTTTAATTTACGTGTAGTTAAATTGTATGATCTTTGGATCGAACGTCATATAAAAATATTATAAACAGATTGATATTAGAAACCAAAGGATATATGTATAGATATATTCTCGAAATTTGTATCGTAATATTCAACGTAACGCAAGTGGTATTGTTTATCGGTAATATTTGGTATATGTTTATCTTTGAAGTCATTGAAAGGGCGTGGTCCGTCGTTGATAAGTGGGGATCAGTCGTCTTTAACTTTTCGTTCGAGTAACAATAATACTCATTGATATTATGATCGAACGATCGTTAAGATCGCGCTACGTTAGTAGTAGCCAACCAACCTTTGGAAATATCTTAATAAATAAAACGAAAGATTAATTGTATTTAACGAGACGTAATATTGCTACAAGATTTCTTAAATGATTTATATATAATGTAACATCATACCATATATATATATATATATATATATAAGTAAAAAATATTATCGTATATCGGATATAGTAAAAAGTATATGTTGGAAAAACGTCGTTCGTAATAGGTTAGATAGATATGAATATATATGTATGTAATAATAAGCGATAATATTAAATGGATAAATATTAATATGAAATTGTTTTGAAAAATAAATGAAATAATATGGAATTAAATTATTTGTTACAGGGATGCCGGTTGATTGAAGATGGCCTCGCCGACACCCTCGCTGGAATCGCGCGCGAATTCCCTCGGGTCCCTGGCCTCGCTGTCTCCGTTAACGGTGAGCGGCAGTTCCCCACCTGCTAGCGACTCGGCAATCTGCGACGTCGACAGTTGCGACCTCTGCCTGGACGCACCTAAAGCAGGGGAGGCCTGTCCCCGTTGCCGTCTTGGTGGTGCCGCCGGCGTACGTTGTACCGGGTGCAAGTCAACAGAATCAGACGCGGTAGCCCGTTGCTTCGATTGCGCCAATTTCCTTTGTCCAAATTGCGTTATGGCCCATCAGTTTATGCATTGTTTCGAAGGTCACCGAGTATTAAATCTCGGGGATTCGAAATTGGAGACTGTAAACAACGGAGGCAATTCAACAACGGAATTGCCTAAGAACAATCTCGTTATCAACGGTGGTAATAGTAATGAGGAAAAAACATTGTTCTGTCCGCGTCATAAGCAAGAACTATTGAAATATTTTTGCCGCGCGTGTACTGTATTAGTATGTAAGGAATGTACTATAACCGATCATCCTGGTCCATTGCATGATTGCGCCCACGTATCAGAAGTTGGACCTCAACAAATGGAGGCAGTGGCTAGGGCGGTACAAGAGTGCCGGGCCAAAGCTGCTGACGTTAGGGCCGCTGTTAAAGCGGCCGATCATGGGGCGGCAAGATTACAAGTACAATACCACAAGGCACAGAACGAGATTAACGATACCTTCCAGTTTTACAGATCTATGTTGGAGGAACGTAAACAGGAATTATTGAAGGAATTAGAATCCGTATTCTCGACGAAACAGATATCCCTCGGTGTATTAACGCAAAAGGCCAACGAAATGGCCGATAAGATACAACAGACCTGCGAGTTCGTCGAACGTTTAATCAAATATACGACGGTCACGGACGTACTTATGGTTAAAAAGTTATTGGACTCTAAGCTACAAGTATTGCTGAGTTATACGCCTGATATATCGAATCAAAGCGCCGATTTAGAATTCGTCAGTAATTATCAGGCTATACAGGTTGGCGTTAGAAATACGTTCGGTTATGTACGTAGTAATAGCGAGACCGGTAACGCTGGACCGATTGGAAAGCAACCACCGATAGCACGTCCAACTGCATTGTCCAGTAACGGTAGTAACGGGAGTAACAACAGTAATGGGCCTGGTAGCGCTGGAACATTGGGAGGTTTGCTTTTAGATCGACCTTATAGCAATGGATTGATATCATCGAGTTCTAATTGCGCATCGTCGACCTCGCCGTCACCTTTCGACACCACCAGCAACAACGGAGCCGCAGGGGGCGGAGGTGGTGGCGGCGGTGGTGGCGGTGGCGGAGGCGGAGGCGGAGGTGGCGGCGGCAGCAACAGCGTCATTACGAAACGTTTCAGTTCGGCCAATAGCCTCGGACCTTTTTCGACAACGATAAGCGAGCTCAATTTAAATGGCATGAATGCCAATCCTTACGAGAAATGGAGCAACGGCGGTAGCGACGCCTATCCCGTGGTAACGAGCAACGATCATTTCCCAATGCCAACTGCGGTATCCGTGACGCCTAACGCCGCACCTGGCGAGTCCGTTCTCGACCTTACCTCGAAACTTATGTCGGCCGCTGCGATATTCCCTTTGAAGTCTCAAATAAAACGACAAAAAATGATCTATCACTGCAAGTTCGGTGAATTTGGTGTTATGGAGGGACAATTCACCGAACCATCCGGTGTAGCCGTTAACGCACAAAACGATATTATAGTTGCCGACACGAACAATCATCGTATACAGATATTCGACAAGGAGGGTAGATTCAAGTTTCAATTCGGTGAGTGCGGCAAACGGGATGGACAATTGTTGTATCCTAATAGGGTCGCTGTCGTACGTACATCCGGTGACATTATTGTTACCGAAAGATCACCGACCCATCAGATACAGATCTACAATCAGTATGGACAATTCGTAAGAAAATTTGGTGCTAATATATTGCAACATCCACGTGGCGTTACCGTTGACTCGAAGGGACGCATTGTCGTTGTCGAATGTAAAGTAATGCGCGTTATAATATTCGATCAGGCGGGCAACGTACTACAAAAGTTTGGCTGTTCGAAGCATCTTGAATTTCCAAATGGCGTTGTCGTTAATGACAAACAAGAGATCTTCATTAGCGACAATCGGGCCCATTGTGTCAAAGTATTCAATTACGAGGGCGCATATCTACGTCAGATCGGCGGTGAGGGTATTACGAATTACCCAATTGGGGTTGGAATAAATGCGGCCGGTGAAATATTGATTGCCGACAATCACAACAATTTCAACCTGACAATATTCACGCAGGACGGTCAACTTGTATCGGCATTGGAGAGCAAGGTCAAGCATGCTCAATGCTTCGACGTGGCACTTATGGACGACGGTTCGGTTGTATTGGCTAGCAAGGACTATCGTCTGTACATTTATCGCTACGTTCAAGTGCCGCCTATCGTTATGTAGACCAGCGAGCCGTCACGACGACGACGATGATCATCGTCGTCTCGGGACATCATTTTTTTTCTTATTCCATTAATTATTAATATTATTACTATTATTACGATTATTATTATTATTATTATTATTATTATTATTATTATTATTATTATTATTAATATTATTATTAATATTATTAATATTATTACTCTTATTATTACTACTACTAAAATTAATATAATAATTGTCCCTCTCGTCGTCGTCGTCGTCGTCGTCGTCGTCGTCGTCGTCGTCGTCGTCGTCGTACAACTCGAATTATTATTATCGCTAACAATAACTCGAGAAACAATTGATCTTGTCGATCTTTTTCTACCTAAACACGTCGCCACCGGCGCCTATCTTCTTCTTCGTCGATCATCATGCGCCGTCATAGTCTTCACAATCATCGTCATCTTTAGCATCCTCATCGTCATCGTCATCGTCATTGTCATCGTCATTATGACGTACTCCTCGCTTACTCGATTGTCAAACAATAATAAGAAGGACCGGTTTTCAATCTTGTTGTATAAAACTCTAAAGATATTTTTTCTCAGAGTTAAAATACGAGCGAGACCAATCGCGAGAAGGAAGGAACTTCTTCGTGCTCTCTCCTCCACCTCCACCTCCTCCTCCTCCTCCTCTTCCTCCTCCTACTCCTACTCTTCCTCTTCCTTCTCTTCCTACTCTTCCTCTTTGTTTAACCCTCTCTCACTCGCGTGCGTCTATTTATCGGACGGAGACCTTTTATTAGGCACACGCGCGCACAAACGCCACTAATAATCACGGATGACGATATCACACGGACATAATTACTTACACACATACGCGCCCCACTACTACTATTACTACTATTATTACTACTACTACTACTACTACTACTACTACTACTACTAACTACTAATACTACTACTACTA
>NC_062204.1:2197448-2202448 GCF_912470025.1 Vespa velutina | reverse complement strand
CCTTTACCGAAGCAACATTTATCGAACAATTAGAATGAACGATTGATCATTATTTTAGTTTACGAGAATTCGATTTTTCTTCGAAGAAATTCTTCAAAAATGATGGAACGAATTTTTTTTTCAGTTTTATTTATTTATTTATTTTTCTTTTTTTTTTTCTTTATTTAGAAAAAGAAGAAAAGAATATCAAACGAATTTCGTCATTTTAAAACAATCTTACCGAATCCCTTCAACGATCTTCATCATTGATTTCGTATATATGGTGGTCATATTGATATGAATAATATTTTGTTTTTTTTTTTTTTTTTGCTTTTTATAAATATTTTCAATTTTTAATTTAATCAATGACGAACATAATCAGTAATATATATGTACATATATATATATATACGTGTGTATATATATGTATATGTATACGTATAATATACATGATACATATATAAATGTATATGTTTAATATAATACGAGGGTGTATAAAATTTAATTAATTATAATAATAATAAATAAACGTGTATTAGTATAGAAATGTTATTATCATATATCTACGAAGAAGATACGATTGAGGTTTGATTGATAATAGGGGTATAGAAAAGTTTGAATCATTCGAAAGGGGAGACGTATTGAAGAGTGTAAAAAGGAACGATTGAATTTTATTTACTATTTTTCTTTCCTTCTCTCTCTCTCTCTCTCTCTCTCTATCTCTCTCTATCTCTCTCTCTCTATCTTTCTCGAGAAAACGATAGAAAAATAAATAGATAGTTAGATAGATGTTTGATGGTGTCGAACGAGAAAATACGCCTATTGGTTCTATTTTATCCCGACAATGTCAATAGATCGATGATGGTCTATGTACTTGCTATGTAACTATCTGTGTATGTATTTGTGCAAGAGACAGAGACAGAGACAGAGAGAGAGAGAGAGAGAGAGAGAGAGAGAGAGAGAGAGAATTCGCATTCAATTGGTTCGATCGAAGATAAACTCTTTTATTCTATGTATATATAATTTTTTTTCTATTTTTTTTTTCCCTCTATTTTTTTTTTTTTTTTTTTTTTTTTTTTTTACTTCAAGAAAGCCCGTCAAATTCGAAATAATGATATTAATTTAACGACAGAGAAGTCCAATTGTTTTTTTTTTATTTTTGATTAGATCTTTTTTTGGTTTTTTTTTTCTTTCTTTCTTTCTCTTTTTTTTTTTTTTTTTTTTTTTTTTTTTTTTTCCCTCTCAGAAAAGTCAATTCGTAGTTTTCGTATTTTGTTGAAACTTGAAAAACTTTTGCCCCATTTGATCTTTCTCTTTCTCTCTCTTTATTTTTTTTTTTTTTTTTCTTTATCTATTAGATTTAAAGGGCCACGTGTTCCTTTCTCATTCAACACGTAAGAAGATTGGCAAATTTGGAAACAGCGAAATTGATTTCGACGGTAGGAGTCTCGTTTTTTCTTCTTTTTCTTTTCATTCTTCTTCTCCTTCTTCTTTTTCTTTTTTTTTTTTTTCGTTTCTTTCTTCGCCGCGATAAGAGGATCCAATTCTTTTTTTGACTGTCTCTTGAAATTCCTACTCTTCTCGTATTTTTATTTCATAGCCCGTGTCGAATTTAAAATCTAAGGAGAAAAGAAGAGAAGAAAGAAAAAAAAAGAAATGGAAAGAAAGAGAATGGTCTGCAAAGTCGTTCGAAGTAAAAGAAAAAAAAAAAAAAAGGAAAGAAAAAAAAAAGAAAAAAAAAGAAGATAAATAAATAAATAAATAAATAAATAAAAATATCAAATTGTTGTTACGTCTTTTTCGTTTCTCTCTATTTTACAATCGAAAGAGATAATATTTTTCTAAACAAAAAAAAAAAAAAAAAAAAAAAAAAAAAAAAAAAAGCAAGAAAGAGAAAGGAAAATGTAAAAATGGACAACGCATCAATCACAGTAAAAAACTTTTTTTTTTGCTTTGAAACATCTTTTCTTGAAACGAGCAACGGATCTCGACGTTGAAAAATAATAGTCTCTCTCTCTCTCTCTCTCTCTCTCTCTCTCTTTCTGTTTCTTTCAACCCTTCCTTCAGATTTTATTTTTACCCGTTTGACGAATCGATCCTATCGATTTTCCATTTATGAGATATCAGTCCGTTTGCCTGATATTTTCTTACTTCTACCACACCCTCAAACCCTTCACCCCATTTTCATCCCTCTTCTACGACCCTCTTCACAACGGCCCATTCACTTATTCCTTAACGATCACGTTTCATGTCATCCCTTTTATTTTTTATCATTCTCTTCTTATTACCCTTCGAGTCGATCTAATCGATTAATAATCTAATAGATCGTCAATCCGATGGATCATTATTATAATTTCGTAATAAAATAATGGAAAAGAAATTTTTCAGATATAATAAACAATTATTATTATTATTATTATTATTATTAATTATTAATAATTAATTATTATTAATTATTTTGAATACATTCGAAATAATTAATCCTCTTTATTTTCTTTTTTATTTCGTTTGTCTGTAGAAAAGAAAAAAAAAAAAAAAAAAAAAAAAAAAAAAAAAAAAAAAAATAAACGATTTAATTTTGTGATTTAGAAAGAAAAAGGAATAAGATTTAAATGAAGTACTATACACGTATATATTGATATATAAATTTTTTACATAGGTACTCTACGAAGTATATATATATATTGTTTACAAAAAAAAAAATAATAAAGAAATAGAATATAATTTTTATCGGGACCCAAATAAACGACAAATAATAATGAAAAAGACAAAGGACTCTTCTACCAAGTTTATTTTTTATACTCTCACAAAATAATCGATTGTCCAACGTTATCACTGATAACGAACGATCACGTCACTAATCTTATTATTAAACATGTTTTTTTTTTGTCATTCACTAACACATTGTAACAAAGCACCCGTTATATTTCTAAGCACATAAAAGAGATACATGCACACACACACACATTCACACATATGTGTTTGTATGCGTGCGTGTGCGTAAAAAAGAGAGAAAGAGATAGATAGAGATAGAGATAGATAGAGTTAGAGATAGAAAGTTACAGAGAGAGAGAGAGAGAGAGATAAATAGAGATGATTTTTAATGAACATTAAAGATTACGAAAGATTAAGAATAATTGTTGTTCGATTTTTCTTCTGATCGGTAGTAGGCTCTTTCAGGCGTCACTGTTCGTACGAATAATAAATGGCGAACAACGTCACAAGTGTGTAGCTTAGCAATAGTTGCCGTAGTTATAGCTAACTAAAACACTTTACCCACTCTCACTTCCTCGTGACGTATAAATGATCGAAAAAAAAAATAAAGGAAAAAAAAGGGAGAAAAAACATTAAAAAAAAAAAAAAAAAAAAAAAAGAAAAAAAAAAGAAAGAAAAAAGAAGAACAAAACTGGGAAAACACACATTGGCCTTTTTCGTTGGTACGAAACTCCCTAACTCCCACTCTTTCATCCATCACCTTTTTCTCCCCCCCTCCCCCTCCCCCTCCCCAACCCCCACAAATAACCCATTGACAATTTTGACAAATTCATTTTTGACTAAAATTCCATTTCCCAGTTAAACCCAATAGAGATTTTACGAATTTGATTACGTACGCCGTAATAACTTATGAAATGAATATGTATATATATATATATATATATATATATATATATATATATATATATATATATTGATATATATGTATATATACACAAGATAGGTCAAAAGTGTCTGGGTAAAGGTCATAGGTAGTCCAAGTGATTTGACGAATTAATTATACTTTTTTGTGATTATTCGAGTTGAATTATTTGTTCTCTTTTCTTTTTTTCATTTTTTGTTTTTTCGTTTGCAAATTGAAAACTGCGAGCCTGGCCTGTAAAATTAAAAAAAAAAAAAAAAAAACCCGATACATCTCGAAAGAGTGTAATTAATTTTTTTCCTTTTTCTTTTTTTTTTTTTTTTTTTCTATATAATCAACTAGGATCTTTTAGATTTATCTACGGACTTTTGGCTCATCTTTTATACACATATACATATACATTTTCATATATATATATATATATATATATATATATATATGTATATGTATAATGGACATTTGAATTAAAAAATTTCGAGGAATCTTCGAGGATAAATCGACGATTGATATTATTTTTCTATTTTAATCTATAAAAGTTTAATTATCGTCTTATCGTTAATTTATATTACGTTGAAAATTATCTATTAAAAAAATTGCAAATATTTTCGATACTATTATATATTTTACGAAGAGCTTTGTTCCTTTTGTCAATGTTGATATCTATTAAATTTAACAAGTATTATAAATAATTAACAAATAAAAAATATTAAGATGAATATCATTAATTGTACGATATAAAGAGTTTTGTTAAATCGATAGGATATTTTTCTACAAAATAATTTTCAAATCTTATTCCTTAGAACTTCCATTAGATCATTAACTATAATTGTATGATCGTTTGACATTTAAAAAGGAAAAGATAAAAAAAAAAAAAAAAAAAAAATACAAAGACGATTTAGAAATGAAATGAAATGGAATTTTATAACGAAACATTACATTTATATTATCCTTGAAATTGATTAATTTCATTGATTAAATAATCCTAATGATTAAAAATTTCTTTGATAAACGATGAAATAATACGAAATTAATTGGACGAAATATTAAGTATTATGTTATTAAATATCAAGTGAGAAAATATTAAATCGATCGGACAAAATCGATTTGAAAATTCTCGAAGATTTCCCTTCGATCGAATGCGCGCGTTCACAAATATACACACAGATCCACACATACATACACACATATACAGATAGACACATACATTTGCACAAAGAAAAATATTATTATATGTATTAATAAATAGTGTTAGGATTAATATAAATAATGATAATAATAATGTCGAATATAAAGAGATCAATTTAAGAATTCGTGACGTACAACGATCGTAAAAATGATATTTAATTATAGTCTCCTCTCGTTTCTCTTCCTTTCCCATAATCCA
>NC_062204.1:2164948-2182448 GCF_912470025.1 Vespa velutina | reverse complement strand
AAAAGTAAACTCACTTGTTCGTAATAATTAATTCGCACGTTACCATCGTTATAATGGTCTTGATAGGAAGAATTAGTAAGAATAATTCTGAGAAATGAAATGGATGAAGGATTAGGATCTTTCGAAGAAAATGGCATCCATGGTTAAATATCATTCGTGCGTGACTTAGAAACTTAAGCCAGCTTACTCTCCTTACAATCCAGTCACCCTTTGCCAACCCTCGCACGCCCTATCCCGCCATCTTCATTTCCTTCTTTCTTTCTTCCTCCTTCTAACCCTTATTTTCTCTCTCTCTCTCTCTCTCTCTCTCTCTCTCTCTGTTTCTCCCTTTCTTTTTTCTTGTTCTCTTTATTTTTTTTTTGTTCTCTCCATCGACCCTCTCGGGTCATCATCCTAAAAGATCTCTTATTTTTTTTTCTTTTCTTCTTTTCTTTTTTTTCTCCTCCCGATCGCCCTTTTATCTTTTTACATGTCCTCAATTTCTCTCCATTTTTATTTTCTTTTTTCTCCTTTTTGCTCTTTACAAGCAACTCTAACTTAGATTTTAACCAAGGGGAGATTTGTCGGAATAAAGCGAGAAAACGAAAATGAAAATTGTTCCTTTCCATTTTTGGGAATAGCTTTCGTTATTGCGTCTCGTATAACACAGGTGAACACGATCGATTGAACGCCATTCGTGGCGAGTTAACGCGCAAAACCATTTCCTAGTTTCAAGTATTCACGCGTTGTAAAAATTGAGATATTTCCTTTTCGTTTTGTTTTCTTTTTCCTTTCTTTCTATTTCTTTCTGTTTTTTTTTCTTTTTTCTTTTTTTGTTCCCTTCCTTCAAAAGATTACGATTTCATTGTACATGAACGATTGTATAACGATGAAAGAGAAAATTTGTTATAATTGAATTTAAATTTTATTACATTAGAACTCATGCTTGATCATATTTAAGATACTTATATATAATAATAATAATAATAATAATAATAATAATAGTAATAATAATGAAATGTTTTTGTGGTTGTATAATGAAGGGAAGAAGAGATTTTATTGGATTAGAAAAAAAAAATTAAGAAAAAAGAAATGAAGAATAAAAAATAATAGATACTTGTTAATAAGAAATTAATATATGAAATTTTGTAAAAAAAAATAAATAACAAAGATAATGATTGATTTCGAAGTAAAACGTCAAATGGTACGAACACGTTTAAGAGTTTAGTTTCATATTTTGAACGGAGCTTTTCCTAGTTGCTTTTGAACGATGCTTATTGGCGAGAAGCCAAGTGAGTTGGCGAAGAGTGTGCTTTTACCGAGGATACTTTTAAAGACGGTAAGCAAACACCGCGGTTCTTTGACCGATCACCGTCGTACATAACTTTTTGTTTGTATGTACAAAGGTATGTATGTATGTATATATGTGTTAGAAAATTCAACAGGATGCTAAGTCTATAGCCAATCGTAATCCGACAATGTATACTTCATCTTTTCTCAACACAAATTTAATACATAATGAACGAATACCTCGCAAATTAATTAAGATATTGAATGAATTAAATTAATATTATTTTCTAATAATTATTACAGGTAAGTATTTAATTATTACGCCTACGAATAGGCAATGCACCGTACTTCGTCGGTAATTACAGTTACCTTTCGTAACAACTCACAATAGGCAACCCTTTATACATTGTTGATAATTAAAGTTACCTATTAGCCCCTTATAATATGCAACTCAGATTATTCACATACACCGATGTAGAAATGATCTTTTATTTTATTTTTTATTCTCTTTCGTTTTCACTATCATTTTTTTTCTTTTTTCTTTTCAATGAAACAAAAATAGTTGCAAAATTTTATTAACGAATTGTCAACGTTAGTCTTGTAATTTTTTTATTAATTTGAATCGAAAATGTATATATACATATATATTTCTTTTTCTTTTGTACAAGTACATATTATATCTTTAATAAGAAATCAAAAGAAAAGAAATTGAAATGATGACTAATCCGTCGCCCGAGAGAATTATTCGTAACTTCCTCTGAAAGTCAACGATGCGTTTCACGAAACGTATCGTGCGAGCATAGTTGACCTCCGGTTAAACAGGGTTTTTCCTGGATCATGACTGTGTGATTCACGAACGCTCGTGTTCGCTCGGTCTCGGCCTCCAGCGTGAAACACGAAACGCCTCGACGAGCTGGAAAATCGATTCCGGGCTTCGTTCCGAACAAAGCCCCCTATTATTTTATAGCTTTTCCTGTTAATCGTCGTATTATTTTAAATCTGCCGTTTTAACCTATCTCATTTTACGGGATACAATCACTTTCTCAATCAACAATGGACTAATAATGAAAAACGATAGCAATAATAATACTTAACATTTATTCATACTTTCAATGGACAAACCCTTGGTATTTATTTTTCAATTATCATTGTACATAATATAACATTAATTTAACCCGTCTATGATATTTTGAAAAAAAGAGATCATTGACAATATATATATAGAATAAATGAAAAAATAGGTATATATGTATGATATATATATATATCTATCTATCGTATTTCGAATGAATATCGTCTAAATTCATTAACCCTCTTAACCCTTTGTAATAGGCAATAACTAATACAATGTCGATAATTAACTGTCCTTTTTCAATTCCCTTGTAATGAGCAACATCAATCAATTATTATCTTCTTTATAATAATCGTATTATTTGTTAAATTAATCGTCGGTGATATTTTGTAAATGAGATCATTGATGAAATTAAATGAATAAATAAAAAAAAAAATAGATGAATAAATAAATAAATAAATTAATTAATTAATTAAATAAATAATTATGTATATTATATCTATCGTATTTCTAATGAATATGTAAATTCATTACCTTTCAACACTTTATAATAGGCAACACTTTATACAAAGTCGATAATTATAGTTGCCCTTTTCAGACACCTCGTAATAGGACAAGATCAATCAATTATTATCTTCTTTATAATAATCGTATTATTTATTAATTTAATAATCGATAATATTTTGCAAATGAATTCTTTGATGATCTAAATAAATAAGTATATAAATAATTAAATAACATAAATAAACATGTATATATCATAATTACTGCAATTCGAATGAATATCATATAAATTAATAACCTCTTATAACCCTCCTGTAATAGGCAACACTTCGTACAATGTCGATAATTACAGTTACCTTTTTAGCCCCTTGTAATAGGCAACGTTGTTCAATTCTTATCATCTCGATAAAATAATTGTATTATTAATTTTGTAATAGTCGATATATATATATATATATATTTTTTTTTTTTTTTTTTTTTTTTTTTAGAGAAAGAAATCTCTAATAATTAAATAAATAAATAAATGAATAAATAAATAAGTAAATAAATGAACAAGCGAATAAATATATACGTATATTATCTATCGTAGTTTCTAATGAATCTAATTTAAATTGAAATCGCATAGGTAATTGCTTTTCAACAAATTCTACGGAAATGTCGCCATTTTGGTATCGTCAACATCGCAATTATCCAGTTCACCAATATTTACTTTGAACTTTGCCACGAGTTCTCATGGAAATTGAACGGATTCGATAAAATCTGCCGTTCCTAACCTTCAAACTATATATATATATATATATATGTACATATATATATATATATATATATATATATATATATACACGAAGAAATAATCTAAGCTTTAAATGAAACGAGTTTGTGCAAGCTTGAAGTCAAAGTAAATCTTGAAGCAGCAGCATCATCTTTGGTATTGACTATGGTCATAAAAAAAAGAAAAAAGAAAATATATATATATGTTTCAAAAATCTTAATAAAATACGAATTTAAAATAATAATTAATGTGACGATCTTTATACTCGAACAATATATTTGTCTATTTATTTGACATTGAATAAAAAAAAATTAACGTAATATTACACGTGAGACAAATTACATTTAATGTTTTACGTGAGTGTAAAACATTAAAGAAAATGAAATAGTTTAGCACGTATATGTATATACGTACTAGTGATAGTTGAAAGATTCACACATTTGCTTGAAACGTTTCCTCGAGCAAAGTTCCCTTGAGAAATAGTGCGAACGATCAATTTTACGGTGTTACATTGGAGAGTCGTACTCGTAATAGTAGTACTAGTAGTCGTCGAAAGAGAAAATTCGCTCTCGAAAATCGAGCGTAATGTGAATATAAGTACGACGAGTATTGCCGCCACGAGATTTCAACGTAAAAAAAGGAAAAAAGAAAAAAAAAAAAGAAAAAAAGGAAAGAAAAAGAAGAAAAGGAAAAAAAAAGAAAAAAAAAATATAAAAAGTGAGTGAGTGAGCGAGTGAGTGAATTCAGGGGTGAAAAGAGAAAGAAAGGAAGAAAGAGAGAAAGACAATAGGAAGGTGAACGGGGTTGATATTGGTCTCAAAAGAAAGACATAGAAAAATGGCGGTGAAAAAGAGAGAGAGAGAGAGAGAGAGAGAGAGAGAGAGAGAGAGAAAAGTAAAAGAAAAGTTGAATAAAACGAAGTTCGTAGCAATGCGAAGATCGTCGTCGTATCTTTTTCGACAAAATTCTCTCCAGGGAAATCAGAAATGCAACGAGAAATCCAAACGGAGATTTTCTTTGTATTCGTTCGACCGTTTAACTTCTTATAAGACATATTTTGATTTTATTTCTTTATTTTTTAGAACGTTACGAGGTTTTATTCTGAATGTTCAAAATTGAAATTTCTAACGTTTCATTCGTTATAATAAATTTCTACGGAGAAAGTTTTATAACGGCATATAAAATCGTTAAATATATTAATCTTTAGAAATAATTACATTTTTATTCGATTTTATCGATATATTAAAATTGAAATTACAAATCTCATCGATTATTTTATTAAATAAATTTTAATATAAAGAAAACGTTTTAAGAATATCTAATCGAATGAAATAAAAAATTCAATATATATATGTATGTATATGTGCGTGTGTGTTAAAAAATTATTGATGTGATGTAGTATATGTTTGTTACTTGGAAATATTTCTTTTAGTCTATAATTTAAGAAAATACGAACGTGTAGTCATTATCTCATTAGACGTCGTCATCGAGAACACAAACAGGTAATTGAAAGTCAATTATAAAAGGGGATAACAACAATGAAAAATCGTTTGTATTATAATTATTAAATACAATTTCTCTCGTTAAGATAATTGTTTAAAAATTGATATAGATATATGATTGCATAAATAAAATTATAAATGTTATATAGTAATAATATATTGTTCGAAATAATTATAGTAAATTACGTCTTACTTTACTTTTTTCTTCATTGAATTATTGTTTCCTATAATGAATCCACATACCATCGTCATTGAACTTAAGTTTCCAACCAAGTTGGAGTTATTATATTTTTCTATCTCATTTCTAACGTAGAATTTATATAATAATATGATTCATTATATGTTGTTATCGTTAATATAATATATTTGAAAAAATATTAAAAAATAATATCGTGTTGTCATATATCGAGTGAGTCAAAGAAATCTATCATTACCTACACTATATGCTTTTCCAACATCTTTACCATAAATTATTTTATCATGGCTGAACAACATATATATTGGCATTTCTATAAAGATAAGTTATCAATGGTTGGAAATAATATTATACGTTTCTCATAAAAATTTTACATACAAGTAATACTAATTAATTATCGATCATTGACATAAGTATTACTTATTTTTTAAATCCATTCTAAAATAGAAACTTTAATTCGATAACTTAATTAGTAAAAGTAGGTATCAGTTCTTTCAACTGAACACTAAGTCGGGAATAGTAGGTTTCTGTTTACCGAACTAACAACACAATTGGTAATAATAAATCCTAAATTTACCAATTGATTAATTCGATCGATAAAAACAGATTCCTATTTTATTGATAGATCAAAGTAAAAAGGTAATAACAAATATCTATTTTACCAACCGTGTTTTATTGACCGTATATGATACCGATATATAAGTCTCTGTTTTATCGATCAAACAAATAAATATATAATAGCAGATTCCTATTTTATCAATCGAACAAAGCTGGTGATGGAGATTCCTATTTTACCAATCGAGGAACTAAGCAAATAATACAAATTCCTATTTTATCGATCGAAGAAAATTAAGCCGATAATAGTAGATCCTTATTTTATTAGCCGAGTAACATTGTGAATAATAGTAGATTAACACAATCGGTAAAAATAAATTTTTACTTCAGTAAGTGGATGATTCGGACAGTAATAGTAGTTTGAATACTTGACCCCTTGTGCTATAATTTTATTCACAAAATTATGTGTTATACTCGAATCACTTGTATTACTTGTGTTTTTATTTTTCAGTATAGATAGACGCCCATATCATATAGGCATACATATCTACATATTAATACTCATATGAACATATACAGACAAAAATGATTAAAAAAATGCGATATACATACATACATATATATACATATATATAACGGTATTTCGTAGATACAAGAAACTTTATCCTTTACAGAAGCTAAAGCAGAAGAAGAGGATCGTACGTCTTAGCCGATCGACGATGTCGATAGTTGGGAGTTACGATTTACTGTCATTCGCAGAGAGTTCTCTCGTCGGCAAAAGGAGAAAGCCAAGCGTGTATCTTGTTGCTTTAGCAAGGTGTAAGAAGAAGGTGAAAAGATAAACTTAAGAAAAATAAGAACGAAAAAGAACGGGAGAGAAGAAGTGAGACAGACCACGACCGATCGACGTCTCCCGGGCTTGCGTTATGTTGCCGCTAATTTGGATTTATGTTCGCATTCGCACGTCAGTGAACGGCCGTTTTCTCGACACCTTCTTCTTCTATCCTTCGCCGGCACCTTCACGTAAGGATCCACGATCCTTACCGCACCATAATATATCCACCCAGTAGAACACCTACTCTTAAAAAAAAAAAAAAATATATATATATATATACATATATACAACAATGTTCTTTTCTATTTAATCTTATTGATTACGGGATTTCGTAAGCTCTTTGACGTAAAAGCAAATCCGGTAAACGAGTCCGAGATATAATGAAATGTGCTTACGCGATCGTTTTTTTACTAATTTTCTTATTTCCCAATGACGTATAACATGTAAATTGCCCTAAATATATATCTCATGAATCATTTATCATGTCAGCATTAAACACATATATCTATTGATTTTCAACAGAGTAATAAGTATTGTTTTCCTTTCAATACTCATTAATTCCTTGTTACATATATACTATATATATATATATATATATATACACGTAACTATATATTTTAACATATAGTATACAGTACACAAAACATTAATGATATATTAATACAAATTATTATTACACGTGTACATGTGTATTCAAAAAAAAAATTATATATATATATATATATATTTTTGGGGTTTAACAATATTCGAACGAAATTCATTATTGTCTTTATAATGATCGAGTAGGATAAATGCAAAAAAAAAAAAAAGAGAAAAAAAAAAGAAAAGAAAAAATAAGATGGATAGTAGTATGAAAGACGCGTTATTGTAGTAGCGAAAGAGTTTCAACGATAACGGCGAGCTCGGCATTACACGCCATTATAATGGCTTCGGCAAACCACTGTAATCCGTATTTCATTTTCCATGGATTTTTTTAATCTGACAACGAAGTGGTTACGGCCTTAGATTACAGGCGTTGGCGGACGAGCGACGATAGTTTCCTTGCTGGAACGGAATATACCCTCGAGAAACGTTCGAGAGTGCTTTGCACCCTTCTCTATCTCTCTATCTCTTTCTCTCTTTATCTCTCTTTCTTTCTCTCTCTTTCTCTCTCTCTCTCTCTCTCTCTCTCTCTCTCTCTCTCTCTCTCTCTCTCTCTCTCTCTTTCTTTATCCTATGAAAAGGATCAAAGTAGAGAGACGATACTTCGATATTATTAGGTTAAAAGGTTAATAGGGTTGACAATGATGTAAGTTCGATCGATCCATCGATCTATACGATAATCATAGTTAAATGATCGATCCTTTTTATTTTTATTTTTCAATTTGCGATAATAAATATATTAACGAATTAAATGAATTATTTCAACTAGGATGTTTCTAAAGATATTTAAAAAGTTATGTAAAGTGTGTGTATGTGTGTGTGTGTGTATGTGTGTGTGTGTGTATGTATGTATGTATGTATGTGTGTGTGCGCGTGCATATGTGTGCGTTGATCAGTAATTTATCGATCTTTTTCTTTTCCTTTCCTCTTTCTGTGAAAACGAACAAACAAACAAATAAATAAATAAATAATTTACGACGAATTAGAAAGACAGATCGATAAACGAATTAGAAAGTCGATATTGAGTTTAAGATTAATTTCTATGATAAGAATGAAACGATCATCGATATTTTTCTTATTTTAATGAGTAATAAAATAAATCTAATGAATCATCAACTGATTAGAAAGTTACTTAGTATAAATGTTTATGATTAATTTTCTATAATAAGAATGAACGATGATAATTAATGAACACACACACGCGCGCACACATACATACATACATACATACACACACACACACACACACACACACACATATATATATATAAAGAAACATATGCATACGAATACATATATATAAATATATATATGTGTGTGTTTGTGTGTATGTATATAAACGTGTAAATACGAATTCAGAGCAAAAGCGAGAAAACCAAGATGGCCGTCAACGCCATAAAGATTTCTATCGTTCTGGAAACGTCGAGAGAGGAAAAAGAGAGAGAGAGAGAGGGAGAGAGAAAAAGAGAGAGTAACCATGGATACCATGGACGTTCCTTTAACACCCTTTTCGCGATCTCTACCGAAGAAACTTTAAAGAAAGGAAGGAAGGAAAGAAAGAAAGAAAGAAAGAAAGAAAGAAAGAAAGAAAGAATGAAGGAAGAAAGAGAGAGAGAGAGAGAGAGAGAGAGATAAAGATAAAGAGAGAAACAGAGAGAAACGATAATAAGGAAAAACAAAAGAAAACAAAATGGAAGAAGCAGAAGAAGAAGAAGAAGAAGAAGGTGGATATACGTGGCAGTGGGCGTCCCTTTTCGAGATTTACGACGATTTAATCGTACAATTAATCTAACACCTTGTTGCAACAACACTTCGGACCTTGGAGTTTGCCGGCTCGTGCTTGGCAAAAGAAGAAGAAGAAGAAGAAGAAGAAGAAGAAGAAAAAAGAGAAGAAGAGAAATAGGAGGAAGAGGAAGAGGAGGTGGAGAAGGGGAGGTGAGAGGGTGTGTTGGATTAAAAAGGAAAAAAGAAAAAGGAAAAGGAGCGAGGAGAGGGTGGGGAAAAGAGAGACAGAGAGAGAGAAAGAGAGAGAGAAAGAGAGAGAGAGAGAGAGAAAAAAAAAAGAGAGAATACCATCCATCCATCTCTCTCTCTCTCTCTCTCTCTCTCTCTCGCTCTTCTATCTTTCTCTTTCGCTTAACTCGTTGTACCTCTTTACGAGGAGAGCAACGAGAAGAAGGTATGGGATCGCCATGGTGTGCTTTCGATCTATCGTGGCCAGATCGGTTCTGGGCAGCCGAAGAAAACGAGTGTACACGTGATGTTAACCCGTTGCTGTTTTAAAATGGGAGTGAACCGTGGTAAGAGCAAAAGATATGGCCAGAGAGACCGAGAGAGAAAGAGAGAGAGAGAGGGAGAGAGAGGGGGAAAGAGGGAGAGAAATAAAATCTTTTTTTAAACCATGACTCTTTATCCTTTATCTATCTATCTCTATCACTCTTCCTTCTCTCTCTCTCTCTCTCTCTCTCTCTCTCTCTCTCTCTCTCTCTCTCTCTCTCTCTCTCTATCTCTCTATCTCTCTATCTCTCTCTGTATCTCTTTCATTTTTTCTCGGATTCCTTGGAAAGTAATGATAAAATAAAAGAATCTTTACACTTTCTTAATTATTATATAATTATTATATCTTTCTCTCTTCATCTTTTTGGATATCCTCTCTTTCTCTATCTATCTTTCTGTAGGTCTTTCACTTTTCATTTTATCTCTATGCCTTTATCTCTCTTTCCATCTTTACGTATGTCTTTCTCTTTTCATAATACTTAATGCCTTTCTCTTTCGATCCTTTTATATATCTTTCTCTCTCTCTCTCTCTCCCTCTCTCTCTCTCTCTCTCTCTCTCTCTCTCTTTGTTCTTTTTTTTTTTTTATCCTTCCGTATATCTTTCTTTTTCTTTTTCCTTTTTTCCTTTTCTCTTTTTCTTTTGTCTTCTTCCATCATTCTACAAGCCTTTCTCTTTAGACCACAGTTCAAGTCTTTCCACAATTTATATCATCACTTACGTTACATATATTTTTCTCTTTCAATATTTTCTAAAATGTTCTTTTTATTTTTCTAATATCCAAATTTACGTTTCTCTCATTCCCTAATACTTACTACGAGTTTTCCCTCTTTTTCTATCTTTCTTTCTTTCTTTTCTTTTCTTTTCTTTTCTTTTTTTTCTCCCTCTCTCTTCTTTTCTTATCTTTTTTTTTCCTTCTCTCTCTCTCTCTCTCTCTCTCCCTCTCTCTCTCTCTTTTTTCTAATAAGCCCATAACACACTCGTATTTCTCTTTCACGTGCAACAACCCCTTTCCCCACTTGCACCCACCACCCCAGCCCCCTCCGGACCCCATCCCCATCACCGTTTTATACTCTTCGGACGGATAGGCGGTTAGAGATAACGACACACGAATGATGATGCCAGCTATAATGAGGATGTATATTTGAGTGTAATATACCTTGTTTATAGCTCGTTAACGATACTCTTAGCACGTATTTTCGTGGTTCTCGACGAGAGGTGGTTTAAGGTTACGTCGAAGGAAGTAATAAGAAAGAGAGAGAGAGAGAGAGAGAGAACGATGAGAATGGGAGGAGACGAAGTGGGATGAAAGGTAGGAGGAAAGGAAAGAGGGATAATAAAAAATCGATGATTCGACCTTCGGATTCTCTGTGCTTGGCTTCGAATACAGAGAAAAAGAAAGAAAGAAAAAAAAAATAAGAAGAAGAAAGTACAAACCAAAAGAAAAAAAGAAAAAGTAGAAAAAGTATGAAAAGGTAAAAGAAAGTGTAAAGAAAATGTTCATAACAGGAATACCCTAATGATTTTCCTATTAAAAATTTTATAAAATTGACGACATAAGTGCAATTGAAATTTCATCGTTCATTGCATTAGATATTACTATAGAATGTTTTTAATATTTTTATATTTGCATTAAATGACACGCGTTATTTGCGTTTTGTGATGTAAAACGGGATCGAGGGCTGATCGCTTTTGTTATTACATATTTAAAATAAATTACATTACTAGATTATTAGTATTCTTTTTTCTTTCTTTATATTCAAAAGAAAAAAGAAAAGGATAAATTTTTAACATCGATCGTATTCAAATAAAATATAATACTTCATTTACAAGGTTCGATATTGTACGTTTGAATAAAGAATACTAATATCTTTTATATCTTATTGTTAAAAAAAAGAGAGAGAGAGAGAGAGAGAGAGAGAGAGAGAGAAGCAAAGGAATAAGAATAAGAATAAAAAAAAAAAAAAAAAAAAAAAAAAAACACGAAACATTTAAACATTAATAAAGACGAGATTGTATATTAATTTTCACGAAAAATTATTATAAATTGTTACGAAAAAGGGGAGAAAGAGTGAGAAAGAGAGAAACAAAGGAATAAGAATAAGAATAAAGAAAAAGAATGAAGAAACAAAATCAGACGAAATATTTGAACAGTGACAAAGACTAGGTTGTATATTTAATTCATCGTAACAAATTTATTATAATTTACGGAAAAGAAAACAAAAACAAACAAAAAAAAAAAAGAAAGAGTAAGGAACAAAATAAGAATAAGAATAAGAATAAGAATAAGAATAAGAATAAGAATAAGAATAAGAATAAGAATAAGAATAAGAATAAGAATAAGAATAAGAATAAGAATAAGAATAAGAATAAGAATAAGAATAAGAATAAGAATAAGAATAAGAATAAGAATAAGAATAAGAATAAGAATAAGAATAAGAATAAGAATAAGAATAAGAATAAGAATAAGAATAAGAATAAGAATAAGAATAAGAATAAGAATAAGAACAGGAATAAGAATAAGATAGACGGCGGCGTTGCACCTGCACTTTCGCAAGATCGTTCTATCTCATTCTAACGTTCACCCAATGAATCAGTCGTACTCGACGACGCAGTTTCTCAATTGTCGTCGTCTTTGTTGTTGTTGTTGTTATTGTTGTTGTTGTTTAAAAATGAACGAATGAAAGAATGGATGGACGGATGGACTGATGGACGAACGGACGGACGGACGGACGGACAGATGGACGGACGGATGGATGGATGGACGGACGAACGTGCGCGCAAGTGAACGCGAGAGAGACACCCCCGCACAAACGAGCCGATCCAAGTCTCTGTTCTCTTACCAAGGACAACAACATTCTCCGCGAAACTAATTGCCAGGTAAATATATATATATATATATATATATATATATATATATATGTGTGTGTAGTATGTATGTATTTATGTATATATGTATGTACGTAAGAAGAACGTGAGTTATATCGAATAGGTATGTACGGGCGCGAACAAAACCCTACACATATTTAATTTACCCCCACCTCCAGCTCTAGCCCCCCTTCGATGGATGCGTATAAGTGTATTGCTAATATGTATTTACTATATTTGTACCATGACTATTATAACTATTGGAATTTATTTCTACGTTTACTGGAGAAATCTATCTTTGTGTATGTGTTTCTGTAAGTGCACGTCTCCTACTGTTTTATATATATATAAATAAGGATGAGTATGCATTTGTGTGTACATGTGTGTGTGTGTGTGTGTGTGTGTGTATGTATGTTAAGTGTTAGATAAAAAAAGATCAAGAAAGAAAAGAAATGAAACTTTGAGTGTAGTTAAATAGATAGAAGGAATGAGAAAGAAAAAAAGAGAAAGAGAGAGTTAGATAAAAAGAGAGAGAGAGAGAGAGAAATAGAGAGAGGGTGTCATACAGAAGTAAATAATTTATGCTATCATTATGCGAGAGTCAAGATTCATTATCGGTAACATGCATTGTCGCTCCGTTTCATAGATCGAAGATCGATTTCTGCTTTGGTATTCAATGAAAATCATCGATGAATAATAGAATTCCCATTAGAATTTATAATTTTTAATGTTTAATTAAAAAAAAAAAAAAAAAAAAAAACGAAAAACAAAGAAAAGAAATGGAAGTTATGATGTTTTTCTTTTCTTCCCTTTTCTTTTTTAATTTTTCTTATTTTTTTCTTTCAAATGAAGAAGAAATTTTATTACAATTAAATTGTCTCTTAAATTATATAAATATATATATATATATATATATTTATATTTATATATGAATAAATTTCTCCAATTTATTACAAATCGTATTTCTAATTGCAATAAAATTTCTTATTAGAATTTAGAATATAGAAATTCCTTTCATACGTTTCCATCGAAACGAAATAAAATTTTTAATTAAAACGCAATAAATGAAGATTTTTCTATTGCATTAGAAAAATTTTTATATTTTATATAATAACAATAATAATAAAATAATAATAATAATAATAATAATAATTTATAATTTTTTATATATAAGATTTTTTTAATTGGAATGAATACATACGTGTAAATTCTATTTGATTTCATTCTCATTAGAATATAAAAATTTCTTTAAAATCATTCTTGTAAACAACTTTTCATTCAATTTATTATTAACAAAATAACAATTTATATATATATATATATTTACGAAATAAACCGAAGATAACATTTTTTTATATGAAAAATTTACGTTATCGCTGAGAGAGGGAAGGACAGTGAAATTAAAGAAAAATAAAATATATGAATATAATATATAAAATATATATATATATATATATATATATATATATGGTTACAAGAAGATAATTATCTCATAAAATGATCTGAAGCACGAGTTTTGATTTATACTTCCGCGTATCTGGATCGAAGGAAGGTGCTGCTCTCTGTAGATCCTTTTCTTGAATCTGTCCATCTCTTCTCGAGATCTTCGTTTGAGATCGAAGAACGAAAGGAGTTCGTTTGCCTCCCTCATCTTCTTTACCCCCGTTCCCTTCTGTACCCCCTCCATCCCCCACCATCTACTCCACCATCACGTATATATATACCAGACTTTAAGAATTCCTTCCTATCGTTTTAACCTTTTGACCTCGCGGTTAATTCCATCGGTGTCGATCCTCAAAAGCTTCTTCTTTACTCCTTTTCGAATACAATACGCGAAAAGAATTCTTTTTTTTTTCTTTCTTTCTTTTTTGTTTTCTTTCTTTCTTTCCTTTCATTTATCTTTCTTTATTATTCTTTTTTTTTTTTTTTGGAAAAGGAAAGAAAACATTTATTAAGACAAATCCAATAGACGATATACAATCTGTAATTTAAGATCGATGTGGATCAATGGAAGGACGAATGAATCGAAGAAAGGAAGAAAAAGACAAAGGAAAATAACGTAAAGATTAAAGAAAAGAAAAAAGGTGGAAAATTTTTCGTTTCTATCGATATTTTTTTTTCATTCGATTTATTTATTTTTTCTTTTTCTTTTTTCTTTTCTTTTTTTTTTTTTTTTTTTTTTTTTTCTTGACATTCGTCATTGAATAAAAAATAATTTCGAATGAAAATTGACGGCGAGATTTCAAGATGGATTTGATACGTTTATTTTTCTTTCTAAAAAAGAAAAAGGAAAATAAATAAATAAATAAATAAAAAGAAAATCGAGAAATAATATCTCATCATTATATTCATCGGAAGTTATGATTACGTTTTTATACAGATCTTTCTCTCTCTCTCTCTCTCACTCTCTCTTTCTCTCCCTCCCTCTCTCTTTTTCTCTCTTTCTCGATCATTACAATTCATATTTCATTTCCTTCAAGAAAATCTTCTACCTCTATTTTTAACCCTCATTCGTTATAGTTTTGTAAAAGGAAAAATAATAAAATTATTCATAATAAAATAAAATAAAATAAAATAAAATAAAATAAATTTAAATAAAATAAAATAAAGTAAAAAGAAAAAGAAAATATAGAAACGTGAAATGGTCTTATATATTTTAATGACGTCATTGGACGATGATGACGATGATGATTCACTTACTTTCGTGAACGATTAGGGCAACCGTTTCACGAGAAACTTTCACTCGATAACAACGATCGTTCGATCACTTTCGCTCGATCCTCCGGCACGAAAATTTAACCGAAAATATTCCCGATCGAATTACGAAAATAATTAATATTTACTGGATCATAATCCATGATTATCCACGTCAGAATTCCGATGGAAAATATAAAAAAAATATAAAGAAGATAATCAAACAGGAAAGATCACGATCTCACTTTCAATGATCTCGATTGATGATAAATTTTAACGCTGAAAAAAAAGGGAAAAGCAAAAATTATTATAAAGAAGATAATTAAAGGATGAAGGGATGATAAAAAAAAAAAAATTTCCACATTTTTCCAATACTTTTCTCTTATTATTATTTTTATTATTAATATCAATATTAATATCATCATTATTATTATTATTATTAATATTATTATTATTATTATTATTATTATTAACATTATTATTATTATTATTATTAATATTATTGTTATTGTTGTTACTTTTTTTAATATTTTTTTTTATTTTTTATACGTATATGTGTGTATATATATATATATAAATTTTTCGTTTATTTCTCATGTTTCTCTGTAATTAGTAAAACACTCCGAGAATAATGATAACAAGTCTCGGTATAATAAAATATATATGTGTATATATTTATATATATATATATATATATATATATATATATATATATACATATGCTGTGTAATGCACACATATATATATATATATATATATTTATATATTATCGTCATTAATATAATTATAATTATAATTATAATTATTATTGTTATTATTATTATTATTATTATTATTATTATTATTATTATTATTATTATTATTATTATTATTGTTGTTGTTATTAATATTATTACTATTATTGTCCGCAAATACGATCGATCTCAATTCATAATATCGAGTCAAATCGTAAATATTTTTATAGTCATATAAAATATTGCAACCTTCAACAATACATCTCTTATGGTTATATATATATATATATATATATATATATATATATATATATATATATATATATATATATATATATAAAAGGAGAACAAAGAAATTAATTTAATTAACTTGACTTAATAACATCGAATGACGCTGCTTATTTATTACATATTTACTACTACGTATTTAATCGTTTAAGATAAATAACATATACATATATTTATATATAATATATTTGACTTATCAATATGTAAATCCATTTACAGTATATAATATATATAATGCAAGTACTACAATATTTACGATCTTTATATTCAAAAAATGAATTATAGCATAGTAGTTCTATATGTATCATAATATGTAATGTACTGTAAATGGATCTAAATATATATATATATAAATATATAGATCATTAAGTTAGATCACTCTTAATTAATCTTTCGTATATTTTCTTATGTATATACACATACAATTTTCAAATTCGTATCCTTTAAATTCGAGATCCCGCGGAAAATCATTGCTCGTTTATTTTTTTTTTTCTTTTCTTTTCTTTTCTTTTCTTTCTCGATAATAAAAATAAATAAAAAGAAAAATAAAAAATAAGAAGAAAATAAAAGTCATACTTTACAAATTTAAATTAAATCAAGATATGTATAAAGCTTCAAGTTAGTACGAATTTTCGTATTTTGTAGAGAACGAACACCGGTAAAGCTAATGTATATACGTGTTTATGTAAATTATATATATATATATGTGTGTGTGTGTGTGTGTGTGTATTCTATAAAAATGGTTAAAAATTTTTCAATGGATCGAAAGTACATAAATGATCGTAAGAAAAGGGAAAAAAGGAAACAAAAAAAAAAAAAAAAAAAAAAAAAATCAATCACTCTAAAGCAGAAATCTTTTAGATCTCTAATTAGATTTCTACAAAAAAGAAAAAAAAGAAAACCACAGCTGATACATGCTTCTTTCGTCAATATATGTGTAAGAAATATCATATAATAAAACAAAAAATGTTTAATAGATTCGTTATAAAAAAAAATTGTGTAAAAAAAGTGTAATAAGATTTTTAAGATCATCCATTGTAAAAATATTTTCAACGATCCGATCTAACACAAACTTTAGCTAAACTAATAATCAACCCTGTATTATATCTATTAGACATTTATAATATTATATATATATATATATATATATATATATATTCATGTAACTATTGGATATGTATATTATATCAGTTTATAGAAAGGATATTTCGTGTGTTTATATATGTATGTATGATGCATGTACCTACATATATATATGTATATATATCTATATATATGTGTAAGACATCGTGAC
>NC_062204.1:2149948-2157448 GCF_912470025.1 Vespa velutina | reverse complement strand
TGGGCTCTGTAGTAGTTCCTTTAGGAATTGCCATAGGTGAATATGTGAACCACCATTTCGCATTTTACCAGGTGGATTGGTGCCATTAACGTTGTTACCTGTTTGACCGTTACTGCAATCGTCATCCTCGTCTGAAAAGAATTAGTTATGCCTGAGGTCTAAGGGAATTTCTCGGATATACTCGTGTTATTTTTTTTTTCCCCGATATCCAAATTAAGTCACCGATCGTAAGCTTCACTTTTTCTTTTTTTTCCTTTTTTTTTTTTTTCTGAGATCGGGCGATATATACGCAAAATATATATAAATATATATATATATATTTTTTTTTCTTTTTTTTTACATATCTTACCGTCGGAGAAATCAATTGTACATGTCGAACCTTTGACGTTGACAGAATTAACATTGACAACGGCGGACGTTGGTGTGGTTGTCACAGGATTGACCGGTGTTTGTACTACACCAGTTGGACTCCAAGATGCCGCCAATGTATTCCTAGGTGATTCCTCGACCGCGGCTTTCCAGATTTCCAATTGTGCATGTAACATACCGCCGCACTGAAACATTATCATAAGAAATAACCATGAGTCAAAGATTAGAGAAATTTTTTATACGCATACACGCACGCGCACAAACACACACACACATAAATATATATATGTATGTATAGGATGTTCCAAAGAAAAGTATCCATTAGGACAGTTATGAAATTTAGTGATTTAATTTTTTTTTTTTTTTCATAAAACCTTGATATTGTAGGTCAATTTTGTTTCAACGATTAAATGAGACTTGACAAATACTTATAAATTTAATCCAATATCGTTTGTATGATCGTTTAATTCTCTTTTACAATATTATTATATCTTTTCTATTTTTGTCCTGAATTTTTTTTCTTCCTTTCCTTTTTTCTTTTTCTTTCTTTTTCTTTTTTTTCTTTTTTTCTCCATTTAATCCTCGTCTATCAATCGAATTTTCGAGCGGGGACAAAATTTCAGAATGTTCGAGCGCAAAAATGACATCTGTTAGATTGAACGTATCGAAACGTATCGGGGGATAAATATAAAAATAAAAAATAACGAAGTAAGATTTTATCGAGCTTCGTAATGATACAATCAAATATATATATCTTTATGATCAACTTTATATCGAACGTTTTGCACAAGTAATCGATAACAAATATAAACAAAAATTGCTAAAGTGCGAAAATCTAATTTAATATAATCCAATGTAATCCAATATAATCCAATGTTGATAATCAATCGATCGATCGATCGATCGATTGTTCGTTCGTTCGTAAAATAATTTATTACATAAAAAAAGTTGACAAATTCCAATACGAATCAAACGATATACATACATACATATATATATATATGTGTGTGTGTGTGTGTGTGTGTAACAAATTTAAACAAATATAAATTAACAGGATGGGGAAAAAGCAAAGATACGAGCGATTTAACGATAAAAAGAGATAGAGAGAAGAATGTGAACGAATAAAAAAATAATTCAAGGAAAAAAGGAAAAGAAAAAAGAACAAAAAGAAAAAAAAGAAAAAAAAAGAAAAAAGAAAAAAGAAGAAGAGATCGAAAAACAACGGAAGGAAAAAAGACTACGCGTTAGAATTCCTTATTGGAGTCTGTATAGGCCGTTGCTCTGTAGACCTGGCTAACGTTGTGGCTTTTGAGAGAAAGAGAGAAGAGAAAGCGGGTTTGTTGTTCGTAATGTACTGAAGTGAGGTGAAAGAGGTAGATGAGGAGAAGAAAGAGAAAGAGGAAGAAGAGGAGGAGAAGAAGAAGAAGAAGAAGAAGAAGAAGAAGAAGAAGAAGGAGGAGGAGGAGGAGGAGAAGGAGAAGAGGAGTTAGTAGGAAAGCTGGTGATGTCGATGCGAAGACTCGGGCAAAGCACAGTCAGAAGGCATTCGGATAACGCCAGAGACGTTGACCTACTTTTGCGAATCGTTCGAAGAGTCCCCAACCAATCAGAATGTTCGAGCACGTAAGTGAACACCAATCAGAAGATACGATACCGAGCCAGAGAAAGAGAAAGAGAAAGAGAGAGAGAGAGAGAGAGAGAGAGAGAGAGAGAGAGAGAGCACCTTGGGTGCAGTTATGCGCTCTGCCCTAACAGAGTTTCTTAAGTTAGTGTGAGTAGTATATAACTCTGTATGTATGTGCATGTATATATATATATATATATATGTATATGTAACTAGAGATGTATGTATGGGTGTACCGGTGCATCGATCTCTTTCGAAATCTTCCGCGAATCGATACGAGTACATAGGGAAGCTGAGAATGTTCTTATATACTCACTGAGAACATTGACGATGACGACAACTATGATAATGATAATGATAATGATAATGATTATGATCGTTATCGACGACGTTCGTTCTAATAGATATTTTGATGAATCAATTGTATAAGAATCTGGCCTGATAAATTGACCGATTGACATTTATTTTTTTGGCAAATGAGAGAATTAGTGAGTTAGTGAGTTACTAAGTGAATAAGCATTTACTTGTTATATTATCGAGCAATCTGTATGAGTCAATGATAAAGAATTTTCGTTGCAATCGATCAAATATTTATTCAGAAGTTTTATCAATAAACGAATAGAGGTAATATTTATTATTATTATTAATAATAACGATGATGATAATGATGATGATGATGATGATAATGATAATGATGATGATGATGGATAATAAAGATCATAAATCACGTTAGTTCGGTAATAATATTACTTGGATAGGTCTTTCGTATGATATATTTCGTTTGATTTTTTTCTACCTTTTTTTTCGACTTCCTCGGTTTTTTTTTTTCTTTTTCGTTTTTTTTTTCTTTTGAACGACAAACGACATGAGCGCGTTATTAATAAATGTTTTTATCAACAAATGAATATAGATAATATTTTCCTTCGGATATATGATGATGATGATGATGATGATGATGATGATTATGATGATGAATAATAAAGATCACAAATAACACGTTAGTTCGATAATATTAGTCGAATCATCTTTCGGAGGATATATCCGTTGTTTGATTTTCTTTCTTTTTCTTTTTCTTCCTTTCTTTTTTTTTTTTTTCTTCTTCTTCTTGTTTCTCTGTTTTTAAACAACAAATATTACAACGAACGAACGAGATGAGTGTATGTATTATTAGAGCGTCTATTGCTTAGTCATGTTGACTAACTATTGCGCACCACCAGGTACATAAAGAGAGCGCAGATTATACGGAAAGAACGCGCACGGAGACGCACGTTGCTTTCCAGGAAATTCACTTTCACCGGACCTTGCGTCGGCCATCGAGAGAACGTTTCTCGACATTGCGCTGTTGCTACGAAAGAGAATTGTTCCGATAATATATATATATATATATATATATATATATATGTATGTGTGTGTGTATATATATATGTGTGTGTGAAACAATAGTTCTTCAAAAAGTATCGATTAGATTAAATCTAAGCGAGGATTTGATTTGATTCGATACGTAAAAATTGTTCATAATTTTATTACATTAGGTGATTTATTTTTTTATCTCTTTTATTCGTGGATCCGATAGAAGGCGTGGGAGGGGACGAGGGTGGTGAATGGGAGAAGCGATAAATATAGAAATAGAAAGGAAATATATTTGTAATTTTAATGGTTAGTTTTTGGCTGATACCGACGACAGGTCCATAAAAAAATTGTAATAATATAAGAAAGATATTAGAATTGTTTACGAGTCAACGGGAGAAGAGAAAATTCATGCGATAAGAGAGACAGAGAGAGACAGAGAGAGAGAGAGAGAGAGAGAACGTGTAATTACGAGATTTGTTCGTAAGAATCGGTTGAGACATGATAACCTTATAATCGAAGAAAGTAATCTAAGTAAACTTTGATAAAGGGTCACTTAAGATGGTTTGCTTTGGTTTCATTTGGTAATTGAAGTAAACTTTTTTTCGAATGATCGAAACGTACGAGTAAATATGTGACTTACGGCCTTTGTGTCTCTCTCTCTCTCTCTGTGTGTGTGTGTGTGTGTGTGTCTTCTCCTTTTTTTTCTTGATATTTTTTGTTTCTTCCTTTTTTTTATTTTTTTTTTATTTTTTTTTTATTTTTTTTGCAACGATAATACAGACTTTAGAAATTTCGAGGCCTTCTTTTCTCTCTCTCTCTCTCTCTCTCTCTCTCTCTCTCTATCTCTATCTCTATCTATCTATCTTTACTTTTTTTTTCTTTTTTCTTTATTCATCTAGCTCGTCATCGCAATTCTTGCATAAAGTTTCTCGGATCTTCGTGTATTTGTTCAATCTGCGATCCATCAAAAAGAAAAAAAATTTAAGAATTCCAAAAAAAAAAGAAAAAAAAAAAGAAATTAAATAGCTTCGCGCGCGAAGGATTGATATTACAAAAAAAAAAGAAAAAAAAAAAAAATAAATAAATAATAATTAAATAATAAACGATTTGCTGTGATAAACATTGCGAAAGTGAACGACGTTAATTAATAAAATCTTTTCCTGATTTCGTTAATAACGATTGCACGTAGAAAAATTCGTCTCTCTCGATTTTCGAAGGAGACAGTTATTAATTTCATAAATCATCTCGTGATATCAAGATCTTATTAAATTTACGACTGTTCCAATATCGTCGCCGCCATTCCTTTGTGACAAATTTTTCGAATCCTACGTTGAATCCATGATTCTTAACGATTACGATAAATTATTATCAGGGATAGGCGTGTGTCTCGTTTCGTCGGTGAATTAAAATTCGCGATCGATATTAAAAAAAAAAGAAAAAAAAAAAAAAAAAAAAAAAAAAAAAAACTCCTAAGAACAACGACAACGACATAACAACAAAAATAATAATTAAGAACAAGACAATTAAATGAAAAAAAAAAAAAAAAAAAAAAAAATAATAAAATATAGAAAAGTATATGTTGCGCAAGGGCGACAACGTTAGTCAGGACAAAATTTTATTTTCAATTTAACTTTCCCATACGATCGCATATGATCGAGACAAAATTATTCTACAAATTCGGGACGAATTAATAAATCATAATAAAAGGAATAATAAAAATTTTTCATTTCGTTTAATAATATTGTCTAATCGAATGTGTCCAAAAAAAAAAAAAAAGAAAAAAAATGTCGAAACTCCAACGGCGAATGACCGAAAAGAGACGACGAAGATGATTGGTACTGTAACGGTACAATCGACGAAAGTTCTCTCGGTTTTCTTTTCTTTTTTTTTTTTTTTTAATTCTCTTTTGATCCTTTAAATTCTTCTCTCTCTCTCTCTCTCCGTCCCTCCCTCCCTTCTTTCCTCTTACCCTATCCCCTGCACTCCTTCTTACTTACCTGCGGTGCTCTTTGACAGAACTCTTCTTCCGTTAGGGATGCCAAAGTTGCGCCATCGACGTTGAAACTTTCCAAGGGCACAGACGGCAATTGCAATTGTCTCCTGGCCCATTGCACCCATGCGGCAACGTCAGCCGCGCTCCAACGTCTGGGCTCTGAACGATAAGTGAAAACAATTGTATTTACAAAAAAGAAACAACAAAAAAATAAAAGGAAAAAGAAGAAAAAAATATATATATATCGCCGTTCCTCAAAATTTACAATTAAACGCGTCAGCCGACTTGATGATCGACGATCGACGTTGTAGAATAATCGATCGAATTTATCGAAATTTTCTATTAAATTAGATTTTAGATATTTAGATATTTAGATATATTAGATTATACTCGTATCGTTTCAACGATAATAGCTATGAGCGAATGAATTGTTTTTTTTTCTTTCTTTCTTTTTTTTCTTTTTTTTTTTTTTCTTTTTTTTCTTTTTTTTCTTTTTTTTCTATACCGACGATCTAAACGATCGTCTTTTAAAATTATTTAATCTCTTTCATTCTTATGTCATCAAGACAGATATCGTCGGACGACGACGACGCGTATATACGTTAAAGCACGTATGTATCATCATTTTGAAAAATTATTAAACGATAATACGTATTTTAATCAATCATAAAGATTGATTCGATTTTATAATAAAAAGTTAAAATTATTTAACGATTAGACGGACGCCCGCGTAACTCATTACGAATTATAGAGAACAATTGAGATAAAAATATTATATGAAAGAAAAAAAAAAGAAAAAAAAATAAAAATAAATAAATAAATAAAAAAAAAAAAAAAAAAAAAAAAGCGATACCTCGAAGTATTTAAGAAGTACAAAGTTTAACCCTCAATGGGCCGAATTTTTGTTTTAAATCGAAAAAAAGAAAATTAAATTAAGATTTATGCGCCATCTCATGAAAAAAGCTATAATTATTTGTGTAAAATTTCGATAAAATTAAAATGCGATCTGAAAGTTACACGGGCCCATAGAGAATTAAGTTTCACGATCGTAGTAAGTAGAGTCTCGTAAGTGAACAGGAAAGAGGAAATAGAAAAAAGAAAAAAAAAGAAGAAGAAGAAGAAGAAGAAAAAAAAAACAAGAAAAAAAGAAACAGAAGGAAAAGTAAAGAAAAGGAAAACGAAAAGAAGTACAGAAAGAAAAAAGAAAAGAAAAATAAAGATAGGATAGAACAAAAGAGATTACAAACAAGAAGTTGCGGCGCATTGGTTCTATCTATTATAATAATACATAAAGAAATATCAACGGGAAGCATGGTGACCTTGAAGAAAGAATCGAAATTTCGTAACCCTAATCGTTAAAGCGCACACGAGTTAAATCTGTGATGGCGCGTGACTAGGTAATTTATTCGAAACGTGACATCATATTGTGCCTCTGAGAAACGAACTAATAGGGTAACCGGTCGCGTGCATCGAAAAGATTTCACGAGTAGTGTCTCTCTTTCTTTCTCTCTCTATCTCTCTATCTATCTCTCTCTTTCTCACTGTTTAAGCAGCCAGCCATTTAGCTAGTTAAAGTGGCTAAACCAGGTAAGCAACTTAGCTAAGGTTAGCTAGCTAAGCTAGCTAGTTTAGTTTAGCTAAAGTTACATGGGTAACCATAAGTTAAGAATCTTCGCCTGGGGCAAGGTAGCGAATCGAATCGATCACTCGATCGATCGATCGACCGAGTCCACTTGGATCGATCATGTTTTATCGTATATACTAAATAGTTATTTTATATATCCATGCTTTAAACGACCTGATAATTCTAATTAATAGTCAAGGATATATATATATATATATATATATCTTATTATATATAGTATAATATTTATTTATTTCCTTCCTTTTCTATTTTTTGTTTTTTTTTTTTTGTTTTTTTTTTTTTCTTTATTTTTTTCTACCTCTTCTTTTCCTTTTGCCAACATCGAACTCGTGGATATTTTTAATCCTATATAATTCTTTTCCTCCTTGACGATTATTTATGATCGATATGATCGATATGATCGATTAAGATGAATTATCCTATACGATTTTGAAATCTCTATTATGATTTCTAAATATCAATATGATTAAATAATAAACGAAATTAAGTTATATATATATATGTATACAATGTAAATGG
>NC_062204.1:2142859-2144748 GCF_912470025.1 Vespa velutina | reverse complement strand
GAGAGAAGGAGAAAGAGAGAAAAATAAATAAATAAAAAAAAAAAAAAAATAAAAGAAGGAAGGAAGTGAGGTAAATCTCCACGTTGGGGAAAAAGAAATGCATATGTTAAAAGTTGAAAACGAGTTAAAACGGGTCCGGTTGCAATTACTAAAGAGAGGCTGCTATCCTCGGACCAGGAACGAACAACTCAACCACGCCCTCGCTAATGTGAGATCGGGACAGGATTTCGAATTGGCTTCGCAAGGACGTCAACTGTATATACAATGCCCCTGCCACAAAGACCAATTCTCTTTCTCTCTTTCTCTCCCTTAGTCTCTCTCTCTCTCTCTCTCTCTGTCTCTTTTTTTTTCTCATCGTGCTGTCCTGCAGATTTTTTAATTACACTTTGTTTACGACAGTCTTTGCGACCACCCTTGTACTTCTTAATTGTATGTCTACGTACATACATCTGTAATTAAACCTACGTATTTACATATATACATATATATATATATATATGTGTGTATGTGTGTGTGTGTGTGTGGGTGTGTGTGTGTGTATATATAAATGTATGTGAATATACGAAAGAGAGAAAGTTTTTTGTCGAGTCCGATCATATTTTTTATAATCGGTGTGCCGGTGATAAATGATTGAAATAAAATGAAATTATTGCTTTTGGAATAAATGAAATATAATAAGAATAAAATGGAAGACAGTGTTGAATGAGTGGGTTAATTAATCTCGTGAAAACGAGATATATCGATTATCGTTTATCTATATGTAACTTCGTAAAGAGAGAGACAGTGAGAGTGTGAGAGAGAGAGAGAAATAACGATTATTATAATAATAATCGATTGCATTTTAAAACACTGTTATTATATTTAAATGGTAATTTTGTGGATATGACTACATTCATTATATGAGTTCTCTGACATTAATATATATATAGACGGTAATCCTGCATATACATAAAATTTTCCTTATTATATATACGAGAGAGAGAGAGAGAGAGAGAGAGAGAGAGAGAAACTTTCGAAATAAAAAATACGTATAATAAAAAGGAAATACGATCGGTAATAAAAGTTCGAATTTTAATAAGTTCGAAATTTTTGCGATTAAAATTTTCAATAATAATTATTGAATGATAACTCAATGTGAAAAGAAAAAAATGAAAAATCAAAAAAATATCTTAAAGTTATTGTGCATCTATGTAAAAAAAAAAAAAAAAGAAAAATATATATATATATATATATATATATATAAATATTATATGATACATTTAAATTAATTCAATTCGTCGGCGAGTATTTCGTAAATTTTTTAATAAGATATTAATAGAAAAAAAAAGAAGAAAAAAAACGAAAAAAAAAAAAAAAAAAAGAAAAGAAAAGTAATTAAAAATTTGTCATTGATTTTGAAAGAAAATATGAAATAAAATGTAAAAATAAAAAAAAAAAAAAAAAGAAAAGATCGAAGCGTAACTTCTTTATCAATAATTTAATATTTGTGTGACATACATACATATATACATATATATAAATGTATATAAATTTAAAGATAAGTAAAACATTTTTCAAATCATCGAAATTTCCTACCCAATCACTCCTTTTCCTCTTCCTCCCCCACCCTCTCATCAAAAAAAAAAAAAAAAAAAAAAAAAAAAAAAAAAAAAAAAAAAAAAAAAAAAAAAAAAAAAAAAAAAAAACAAGAAAAAAAGACCTTGGTATTTATGATTCTTTATTCGACACTAAAAAGCTTTGTCCAGCTGGACAAATTTCTTTTCTCTCTTTCTCCCTTTCTCTCTTTCTCTCTTTCTATATCTGTTTCTTTCTTACACGGACGATCCATGAAGATGCTGGCGATGGTTACGGACGGCAAAACGCATAAAGCGGATTTTCTGCCGTAAATA